>NW_027632916.1:2337591-2494273 GCF_902686455.1 Sciurus vulgaris | reverse complement strand
TTCTACATAATCTAAAATTTCCCCATTCTTCTCTCAATCCCCACCCCCACACCCCATACCCATTATGTCATTCTCCACTTATCGGAAAACATTTGGCCTTTGTGGTTTTTTGCAATTCACTTATTTTACTTATCATGATATTCTCCAATTCCATCCATTTATTTTCAAATGCCATAATATTCTTCTTCTTTATGGCTGAAAATATTTCAGTGTGTATACCACAGTTTTTTTTTTTTTTAATCCATTCATCATCAAAAGGGCATCTAGGTTGGTTCCACAATGTAGCTATGTGAACTGAACTATAAACATTGATGTGGCTGTGTTAATGTAGTATGCTGATTTTAAGTAAGTCCTTTAAGTATAAACCAAGGAGTGGGAGAACGGGGTCAAAAGTGGGCAAATTAAACAAACAACTCTAATATCGCATCTTACTCCATTTAGAATGGCTATTGTCAAGAACACAAACAATAAATAGATGTTGATGTGGATGTGGGGGAAAAGGCACACTTTTACATGCTGGTGGAGTTGCAAATTGGTGCAGCCACTCTGAAAAGCAGTGTTGAGAATCCTCAGAGAACTTGGAATGGACCTACCTTTGATCCAGAGTTCCCTTTCTATTTGAACTTGTTGCTAGGAAGTTATAAGTTTGCAAATGAATGGTACTCAATGTAAACAGAATATTGTTAAAAAGTCTTCCACCAAGAAAAAGAGTGCAGCCCAGAGTTCAAACCTAGAGTGGAATCCTTGCCTTCTTAAAAACTGGGTGCTTGTGTCCATCAGGGCAGACTTTTCATGCTCAATTCATGTCCCTGCTACAAAGCATGTCTCCTAGCAGGGGTTTTGAATGTTTGTGAAGTAAAGACACCATGGAGGGGACAAGATCCATGAGATCATGTGGGATGTGGATGAAGTCACTTCCAAGTCAATGTCCTCCTGGCTTTTTCAGTTATAGCCTGTTTTCAAAGATGTATTTGTTTACACAGGTCTGTCTGAATTGGGTTCATAAGAAGCAAACATTTCTAATGCAAGGATGTCTGCACACAGGTGTAGGTATGACACTCAGCTTGCTCATTTTGTGTCAAATTCAAATTTTGCTAACTATTGAAAATTAATGTGGTCACCCTGCAGAGCTCTCCTCTGAGACCTCACACACTTGATGAGCAAGAAGCATGGTCCTGTTAAAGTGACCCACCCATACATTTCCCTGGGGCTTTTTATGCCAACCTGCAAGTCCTCTCAAGTGCCTCAGGGTTTTAGATCCCAGGTCCAGTCTGTTTCCAGGTCCTGGAGGTCAACCCCCGCAGCTCCTAGGATAGTCATTCTCAATGTTCACTGCTACCTGTGACAACCCCCTATGATTCTGTATGGGTTAACAAACCTGAACATATAAACATAACTTGCATAAAACTCAGCTCATACTCAGCAAGGAAAGCTTGTTATGTTTATAGGTAGAAAAATCACCAAGACTTATATCCAAGAAATTATTCCACAGTTATTAAAGCTAATTTCAGCTAATGCAATCACTTATTTAATAAAAATCTGTACTGTTACTCAGATTCTTCAGGTAGCCCTGGGTAATTGGGGCACCAATGCCCACCTGGCTAGTGTTCCTGATGCTGGCTTTACAATGGGAAAGATAGATGACAAACATGCATAGACTAGATGACTACCAGCAGTGATGTGTGCACAGAGGGCTAAACAGGGAGAGTGACAAAGAGGAGCAACAGGGCGGGTTTTCCAAGGGATCCTCAGAGAAGACCTCCCTGGGGGTATTCTGAACTCTGAGGTTTAAAGGATGTGGAGGAACCTGACATGCATAGAACCCAGGCAAGGGTGTTATAGCAATCAAGGAAGCCGAGGGGCAGAAGTCACTGGTGCAATGGAGGCACCAAGCAACTCTTGTGAGGCTGGGAGCCAGAAATATAAGGGGAAGCCTGGAAAGTGAAGAGAAGACAAGGAAGGAGGTACCTTGCTGACTGGTTTAGACCTCAGTGAGGAACCTAATCTATATTTTCATGGAAAAATATCAGTGGACATCTTGTAATAGAAAATGTTACATATAGACACAAAAATTAATTTTGTGTCATTCATGGAGAAAAAAGTTTGAAACAGAAGACACAAATGTTGATGTGTAATTGGTTTTCTTATGTCTGTCTTCTGCACTCCATGAAGGGCACACAGGAAGAGGTGCTGTCTCCCTGCACCTTAATTCATGCACAACTGAAGACTGAAAAAAGGGTGCCACAGAAACCCTCACCCAGGCCCATGTGCACCAGATCTGCAGATGATGAGGACTCAGCTTGTCAACTCCTTAGGGTAGAGCAGGGTTCACAGAGAACAGGCTGCTTCTTCCCTGTCCGGCTCAGAGACGGTCACATATCAGATTTGCAGAGAAGGTGCCTCTTGATGTGTTGGTTCACAGTGTCAGGTACTGTGATTGCCACATGGTTGCCCATGCAAAATTTTTGAAGTGGACAGAAATAAGATCCTGAGGGCTGAGAAGCCATTTCCCAAAATGATGCTTCATTCCCCAAATATTGTCACTTGGAATGTTTTGATTCCTAATCACTGTACAGATCCCCTGTTCACCCTAGAACAACTGCTTATCAGTTGTGTTGATCAGAGGACCATTTTTTCAGATGAAAATGAAAGATCTTCTTTGGGAAAGAAATAAATTCAGGGTTGGCTCTCACTGTCTTCACCTCCAGGTGAATATTGGAGGGAAGGATGTTGCTCTGAATTCTGTCATCCACTTCAGTGCCACACTCAGATACAAGTTGATTTGATTTTTCTTTCCAGCTCTGCTCCCTGAGAGGAGTTGTGTTGACCTTTGTCTACTTGGATTCCTGATTGTGTTTAGCTAAGACCAAAATAGCAGAAGTTCATGAGGTAAGAATAAATAATTCACAAGAGATTACATACCTGAAAATATGGAAGCAAATTTGTTCCTTGGTAGAATTTTCAAGATTGTAGCTTACTAAATCTTCCAAGAAGGGCAACCCAAAACATCTGGCTAAAATAATTTTAAATGGCTTTTTTGAAAGCTTGGAGATCTATCAAGGGAGACAGGGCAGAAGGTCCAGAGGGTGCAGTGAAGGGGATTTCACTGATTTGTTCTGCAGCTTGGCACAACACATTTGCTGGGTGTGAGCATTCTGAGCTGGTCCCTCACCTCCATGGACTTCAGCAAGCATTACAGCAGACCCTGAGACTGGGAAGCATTCTCAGCAGCCTGTAGAGCATTAAGCTGCAGCTCCTGGCCCTCAGGATAGCTAGAACTTTAAAGGCCCAGAGCCAGGAGAAAAGAAAAGAAAAATGAAATTGGAAGTTGGAGGCATTTGATAATGCCTTATCTGCACAGGAAGGAAGCAAAGTCTGCCAGGAAAGATCCCTAAAAGACTGAGGAGCTCGACAAAGCAATCAGCCATCTCACAGCTCCAGGGAGATTCAATAACAGTTCATGACTGCCTTGACATGTGACAGGAGTGCCACTGTAATACATACATGGCAAAATCACTCTCTCCATGTGTGATGTGGTGCAATGAGTGTTCACAGAAGTGGAAAAGAGGTCGGAACTTATCTAAGATTCATATAGAACTCTGAATTATCTGTAAGTTCCAAAGCAAAAGATAACTAATAATGGCTCTAGAAATGAACAGAGGTAAATTTCTTCATATCCCTGAGTTAGGTGAGTTCTTTAATCAGTTCATAGAAAAAAAGACTTATAGGAAAAGACAGAATTAGTCCAATTAACTAAAGAATTTTATTTACTAAAATAGCCAGTAATTAACTTGGTGGTGTTTGATTCACAATGTTCATGTGCATCAAAACCTTACATTTGTACACCTTTGATATGTGTGATTTTTATTTGAGGTCAACACCTCAGTATAGCTACTTTTTAAAACACCAATAAGAAAGTAAGCCACAGAATCACTAGAAATGTATACAAGGAGAGGATATTCAATAGAAAATGGAAAAATTTTGAAACAAGTGTCTTGTACACAGAAAACTATATCCAGATGGCCACTGAAATTCAGTAGATTGGTTGATTCTGGTGAAGTCTTTACATTATAAGGTTGAAAAGAGTCATCCTAGGGTGCTAGGGTCTATTTCTTAATTTTGTAGTTATGAATATGTTTGTTTTGTGAAAATTAGAGTCCTACATCTACTATTTGTACATTTTTCAAGTATAAGATGAATTTTGTATGAAAATAATTCAATTAGTTTTCCTTGAAGAGTAGGGAGCATTTCCACATCCAACCGAAGTGGAGTGACAGGGGCTGGTTTTACCTGTCCACCAGCTACAGACAAATAATGTGGAGAAAATGGGAAACAAAGATTTGAAATAACTGGACATCAGCCAGACAAGGACAGTGGCCCCTGAGCAGTGGGATGCAAACTTGATGAACTCCAAGCCCTTCAGCTTGGATCAGGGCAGGACACTGTATGTGTGGTGCAGGGAAGGAGGTTCTGGCAGGCCTTCAGATTGTGAGGACAGAGCTAAACTTGGCACAGACAGGATCTACATATCTAAACCTGGAAGAAGAGAGTAGAGTACAGAGAACCCAGGGATTTCAGAGGAGCTGTGAGTATTGAGCAGCTGATGTGAGGTCAGCAGCATGCCAGAAGCTGCCTGAATCTGTGCTCACAGCAGTCTGGAGACTTCCAGATTCACAGAGGACTGGATGGAGCACCCACCAGTGTCTGAGTCCAGTGCTGGGGATTGTTAGCTCTGTGTGGGCACTGTTCCAGCTGCAGCTATGATTCCAAAAGCAAGACCTGAAGATGAAGATGCAAAAATATTATTAAAAGAAATATAATGGTGATTACTCCATCTTTCTCCTTATCCTTCTGCTTCTTTAATTGGGTGATAAACACTGTTTCCTGCCTGCTCCAGAATTCTAATCTGTGCTGTATGTGGAAGATGTCCTTTTCCAGTCACTATCAAATATGACCAGGCATCATTAATGCTATCTCAAAAAAATCTCCATTTCCAGTGATTGTTCTGATACACATTAAACAGATGCCTATTGTTTCCTAGCCTGTTCTGTTTTCTAGAACTCAATTTTGCCTGGTCATTCACTGTGTGTGGATGACTTTCAGAGTGTAATGTCTTCAGGTGAGATATTTGTTCTCCTCTCATTTTGTTTTCCTTCCCTGTTCTCTTATTTTTTTCCATTAACAATACCTTTGTGTTTCTGAAACTGTATCTAGGATGGTCTTGGCTCCCCTGCTAGTAGAGTTTCAGTCAGGGTCTTTCTAAGAGAGTCCCTTGCTAAGATCTGAATGGTGAAAAGCAGGGACAGCTTTTGATCTCCAGTGGCAGGTGCAGAAGCATCAACATCCTGGCTTCCTCCTGAGAGCCAGCTATTTGGATGCTGCAGGCACAATTTTCAGGGGCTCCTGCAGCCGTTCTTCCTTTGATGCCCAGCCCTTGCCATGGTTGGAAAGTCCACCAGTTTCCTATATGAAACAATTCTATTAAAAACTTCCAGTGGTTTAGTCCTGTTAATGGAATCAATTTCTTGTTTGCTGACTGGGTTGGTATTGTTTGTTTTAAGACACTACACTGTATGGATTTTTAATGTTTATAATTTGGTTAATTACACCTAACATTAAGTTTACTATCTTATCTGCTTGTAAGCATACAGTTCAGGGGTTTCCAATGTATTGTTGAACAACTGATCTCCAGAACTCTCTTCATGTCAAACTAATTCTCCAACCCAACTGAACCACCAGAACACTTTCTGTCTCTGCAAATTTGACTGTTTGTGTCCCTCATATAAGTGGAGTATAATGGTATCTACCTTTTTAGACCAGCTCATTTTGATCTGATCTGGTTGTTCTTTTGCTGTATTTAGCGTATGGATGGTTGGCCCAAGGAATGAGGCAGGAGTTTTAGACTCAATAGCATAAACCATATTATTGTCCTAGAATTTCAAAATGTGTCACTCATAGAAAAAAAATTATGTAATATGTGTTTTCACTTATTTTTGCAGTTGCCCTGATAGAGAGAGTCCACTGACCTGAGGATGACAGGTAAGGTGAACTCTGCAGGGAATTCCACCAACCTTAGTGCCCCCATGAAACCACCTCGCCATGCAGCTGCTCTTTGAATTAGACATGCTGTTGTTCACACAGAGTGTTACCCAGATATAATCTTGCCTCAATTCTGTTACTGGCTTCTGGCTGCAAATAAGTTAACTCCCATCCATATCAATAACTCAGACACACCAAAATTGAATCAATGGATTCAATCAGTTCTCCACAGGTGCTGTAATTTGGCAATGATCATACTTGTGGCAAGGTGGTTACGTGAATATGTTCATCCAGGAAGAATCCACCTTCAACTCCCTGGCTGAAATGAAGATCATTAGCCATGGTTGTCTTGGACATCTTGGTTAAATCCTCCTAGGGAGTTAGAGTGGGCTTCTATGATGAGATGACAGTGTGCAGGCTTCCCACCTCCTGGAGACTGGGGGCTAACTGTGCCATTGTTCTGTTTAAGCTGCTCAGGTTTGGGGGTGTTCTAAATGTCCATTATGAGTGTAGGAAACATGCAGACCCTCAGTTACCCAGATAATTTTTAGAAACTTTAAAATAGAAACAGTGTAAACTCTAGAGCTCAAATTTTTTAAAAAATTGTATTTGGTTATTTATTTTACAAACCCACAGTGGACCAGAAACAGCAAAGTATAAAACGAAGCCAGGCAGATGAGTAGATGAAGTCATAATGCTCAGTAAAGGCAGATGAGAGAAGTTTAGGCATGAGAGATAGGCATGGGGATTCCAAATCTGGGAGCAAACAGCTCTGCACACTTAAGGTTGTACTGCATTTCAGTACAACATCAAGTGTTCATAGTAGGATGTTCAGACACCAGAGGAGGCTGCTAAAAACTGCAACTATTAAAGGAGTTGTGGAATACTGGGTATTTAAGGATACCCCTGGACTTCCCTCACACATTAGCAGATGGTACAGACCCTCTAACAGTGTCTAGGAATTGTATGAATAGTGCATGACTGTGCCCATTTTCAGATGAGGAAACTGAGGAATGGAGAAATTAACTTTCTTCCAAACCACAGAGCCATGAAATAAAAGTCATAAATTTAAATCCCCCAAACTTAGTCCAGTCCTGTTTTCAACCACTACAACTTACATAATTTGCTCAAGACACTTCTGGACTGTCAGAAGCTTTATGCTGTTGAAAAAATCCTGCTACAGTGCAAATTAAATTTTATGGGAAAACATGATATATTTTTGAAAGTAAAATAGTAAGTGTAACTCATTGGAGTTCAATGGAGGCCAGGAGGTCCTTATTATATACTAGCATTAGTAAGTTTATTTTAAAGTTTATTTATTGAATAGGTATGAGAAGTTAGAAAAGTTTTATGCAGATAAAAGTAATAACAGTGGTGGCCTTAAGACTATATTGTGCTCAAGCAATAGAACATGTGTGTATTCTCTCTGCCCACATGTGTAAAAGGTGGTTTTGCCAGCACATCAGATGTCTTTTGAAGGTCTATGTATGTGCATTTGATAGAAAGGCACAGCCCTGGAAAAATAATTTGAACTGCTGGGAGCATGATTGGTAAGTTGTGTGTTATAGAGACAATATGATAACAAATTTATAAAGACCTGAATTAGGGGCCTGGTTCTCCAATTGATAAGCTCTTAATCTTGTGCAAACTTTTTCCTTGTATTCTTCATTTCCTTCTCTGGAAAACTGCCTAAATATAGTATACATGTTGCCTACTATTAGGATTAGCTGAACTCTTTATGTATTATGTAAGACATTGTACTAAATCAGGGGTCAGCAAGCTCATCTGAGAAAGATTCAGTATTTAAGTATTTTCAGGTTTACAGGTCACACAGAGAGAAAGAGAGTTACCAAACTTTGTCTTTTTAACAAAACAAAACAAACAAACAAAAAAACTATGTATATGTGATATCTAAATGAATGGGCATGGCTGTTTCCAATAAAACTTTATTTACAAAAGCAGGCAAGGGACTGTATTTGACACCAGGGCTGTGGTTTTCAGACTGCTTCAGATGATAAATCCTGGACATTATTATTCATCTGTGTTGAGAAAAAGCAATAACATACTGTCAAGTACGTGGAACAGTGCCAGCACATGGAAGTTATGTGGCCAGTGGTACTTGACTGTTTTGAGGTAGGATTTTCATATCTAGCCTATGAGGTCTCATATCATTTCATGAAGGTAGACCTTAGGACTCTCTGGCCTTATATCTTAATTTTCATTGAGGAGGTGAAGGAGAAAAGACTAACTTAACTAAGAAAAACTATTGACTGGAATTAAGATTTTAAGAAAGTGAAGCAACTTTGTTTCAGTTCCATAATTTATACCTTAATTTGGGATTTTTATAAAAGGTCAGTTTCTCCTTATCTTGTGTCCCTGTCCTTGCAATATCTATTCAAGAAGCTGTAGTTCTCTTCCTCTTTAACAACTTTAAAGGTGAGACCGTGTGTTAGTAATAAGTGTGTTTGCATATGCTTAGTGCAGGCAGGGGACAGGCTGCCTGCCATGAGCTCTTGCCTTCACAGAAGGGCATCACTCCATAAAACAGCATCATATGCTGAATGTCAAGTCGACTAATATTTCACACCTGAAAACATTTTCCTTGAAACATTGAAAAAACTGAGTGCTGCCAAGGTGTGGCACCTGACTTCAAGTGATCACAGCAGTACTTCAGGAACAGATGTGCTTCTCACCAGCTTGCCCTCAACACTCATAACACCTGAGTGACTCTCCTGGTCTTCCTGAAGTAATTCCTGAACCAAAGCAGCCCTTGGAAATGCACTTGGCCAGAAAAACAGACAACAAGGAGAATAGTGACTCTCTATTAATAGAGCTGTTCACCACTCAATTTGAAAAGCATGAAGACTGAGGGACTCTGGCTTCTCCCAAGAAGAGGCAGCATCCTCTGCTGGAATTCCCAGAACTTGTCCACTTCCCCCAGGCTGAGTCCATGGGGACACCATACAGCATCCCAAACAATCATGTGTCTTTCAAGAATTGTGACCTCATCCTCTAGAAAGTACTAGGGAAGTGCATCAAACTGACAAAACAGGTTACATTGGGAATTCTCTGTAACAAAATGGTGTGCACCCATAAAGAGATCAGAATGAACCTCATCACTCAGCTGCTTCCCTGACAGAATGCTTAAATAATCCAATCAACAAGGGCTAAGGAAATGAACAGACACTTCACAGAAGATGTACAAACAATCAACAGATATATGAAAAAATGTTCAACATCTCTAGTAATATGAGAAATGCAAATCAAAACTACCCTAAGATTCCATCTCACCCCAATTAGAATGGCGATTATCAAGAACACAAGCAACAATAGGTGTTGGAGAGGATGTGGGGAAAAAAGGTACACTCATACATTGCTGGTGGGGATGCAAATTAGTGCAGCCACTCTGGAAAGCAGTATGGAGATTCCTCAGAAAGCTTGGAATGGAATCACCATTTGACCCAGCTATCCCACTCCTTGGCCTATACCCAAAGGACTTAAAATTGGCATACTACAGAGATACAGCCACATCATAGGTGCTCATAGGTGCTCAATTCACCATAGCCAGATTGTGGAACCAACCTAGATGCCCTTCAGTTGATGAATGGATAAAGAAACTGTGGCATATATATACAATGGAATATTATTCTGCCATGAAGAATGATAAAATTATGGCATTTGCAGGCAAATGGATGAAATTGGAGAATATGCTAAGTGAGATAAGCCTAATCTCAAAAAACTAAAGGACGAATGATTTTGCTGATAAGCGGATGAGGACATATAATGGGGAGTAGGAGGGGTTAGTGTTAGGGGTAGGGTTAGGTTTAGGGTTAGGGATAGGAGGGTGGTAAGAATGGAGGAAGGAAGGACTACAGAGGAAAAGAGGGGTGGGGGGGTGGAAGGGGTTGGAGGGAAGGGAAAAAATAACAGAATGAATCAAAGAACATTGCCCTATGTAAATTTATGATTTTTAATAAAAAAAAATCCCAATCCTAGAAAAAAAAAAAAAGAATGCTCCATTATGGATGGATTCTCTACATTTTCAAGAGGAGCAGGAACTTTCATTTCGATGTCATTTTAGAACAGTTTTTAATTTGTAAGATTCCTGCAAAGATAGTACAGATCTCCCACATAGACCACTAGGGGACACCAGTGACCTCTGACAGTGAGGTCTAACATTACTTTCATACATTGTTCACAGGTTATGAATCAATATTAGTATCAACATTAGTGCATTTATTATTAACTAAAGCGCATGCCTTAATCAGAAGTATCAAAGAACTGTTTAGTGTGCTGACATAAAAATATTGATCAATGTTACAAGTAGAAAATTGGTCCCCAAACCTGTCCACATCCTGAGTCTTGGAATCTATGCCACCTTACATGGCCAAGAGACTTAGCAGTCTTGATTCAGGGGTAACTTGATGGAGAAACCGGAGGCTGTCCTACATTTTCTGGGCAAGACCAGGGGCATCTCCATGGTCTTTGTTAGAGACAGACAGGATGGGTACAGTCATTGAAGGTCATGGGAGGATGGATGGTGAGGAAGAAGAATGTGAGTGTGAGCCACAAAGACTGACACCTCCAGAAGCTGAAGGAGATGACTCCTCCTGCAGCCTCAGCAGACAGAGGCCTGAGGACACCTTGCTTAGTTAGACCCATCTTAGAAGTCTGACATCCAGAACCCTAGGATAAGCAAAGTGTGTTGGTTTCATACCAAGTTTCTTGCAATGCATTGTCACAGCAAAGACTAACACAGTGACAAAATTCAATTAGAAGGAAAATACCCTGCCAGACACCAGCCACTCCACCAAGTGCCACTTTCCAGAGGACCTTTCTGGAGTCCCACCTGAGGTGACCCAGTGCAGCTGGGGCTGTGCCCCTCTGCACCTCAGACCCTGCAACAGCACCAGAATCTTAGAAAGGGCACAATGGACTGGTGTTCAACAGATGTGTCTCCCCCTTCGACACCTGCCACGTGAGTGGCTGGCACTCTTGTGCTCTTTGTTCTTCTTGAGCAAGAGTTTGACAGATGTGGTCTTTGTTTGTTGCTGTCTTTTGGGGCTGTGAATACTCATCCCTGTTTCTTACTTACTTTAGTTGTGTCTTTGGTTTCTTATTATGAGTGCAATGACATGCATACTTGAGTCTGCAGGTGAAGCATCGCTGCAGACAGAGAAATAAAGCTTTTGAAAACTAAGCCTGCAGAGAAAGTGCTTTCTAAGAGCAAATCATCAGCCCTTCCATCTTCAAAGGGTCTAGTGAAGAAATCACTCATTGGCCTATCTTGCTCTTCTCTTTCTTTTTCTACCTTAACTGTGAAACTTCTCTTTCATTTGGTTTGTGCCTCTGAGATAAACATCACATGAACCAAAGTCCAAATGAAGATGAACTTGGACTAACAAGACAATCATCAGTATCAGTATTTCTCAGCCCTGTGCAAAGGCCCATAATTGTTCTTCCCCACAGAGGATCCAAGGCAGGAAGGTCTTTCTGAGATTTCTCATCCATCTTTCTTTTCATTTCCCTTCCCATAAACCCATTTGCAGACCTGCCATTGAACATCAGTGCAACCTATTTCTCCTATTCATGGGGAACACCTCCTGGACACTCCAGAATCCCTGTTGGGTATGGCTTAAACTGCAACTGTGCCACTCACCACCTAGGTGAGCCAGTCAAGCTACACTCCCTTTGTGTTTCAGCTTTCTCCCCAGTAAATAGCTACAATGGAAATGTTGCTCTCAGAGTTATTTTGAGTGGAAAGTCAGTTTGTGCACATGCACATTATCTGTCTTGCACATAATTGGCCCTTAGTAAAATTTAAGAATAGTATGAATACTATTACATTTTTGGAAAGGCTCAGCCCATCTGACTCCAGAGTCCAAGAATTAACCACTGGTCAGTAAAACTTTTATAAATATTGTTTGAAATGACAGATTATTTTAAATGCACTTACTTATTTCCATTTGTATGTATGCAGTATGTATGTGTATGCTTGTGTACATAAATATGTACATAGATGCAGGTGTGGGTATTGATGTAGAGAAAGGGGCACACAGATGTGTATACACAGGAAGATAAAAATGTATTTTTCCCCTTGAAGAGGAAGCCTTCTGGAAGACAGAATTAATAAATAATTAATAAACTGGAACATGTGTCTGAGAAATTGCTCAGAACACAACACAGAGAGGCAAAGCACTAAAGATATTCAACAGAAGTTAAGACACATGGAGAATAAAACAGGCAGGTTTTCAGGAGAAATTTTTAAAAGTGAAGAGGCAATATTTGAGGAACCAAATCTAAGTATCAACTGAAATTGATGACAGAAAAGCATCTTCACATTCAAATGCTTATATCAAATCCTCAACAAAATTTTCTAAAGCCCACATGTATGATAGCATATTGAAGCAAGTTTTAAAATTATGAAACTGCACTAATCAGTAGTTTAATAGCAAATAAGGGGGTTTTTTAATCAAGTGATGCCTAAATTCCAGGAAGTAATAATATATAATTCTGATAGTTTTGTCATTATATATCCTCAGGTTATGTGTTTAGATAAATATTAAATTGAAATTATGCCTCAGAGTCTTAATATACAAATTTTTAAATATCAAGCATCAGTCAAGAGTCAAGAGTATACTAATGGAATACAGAAGTTAAAAGAATGAGATTATATTCAAAAACCTGAGTTATATTCAACCTGAGTTAGAGAATTTTTAATCACTGTGACAAAATATATGAGAAAAACAACCTAAAGGTGGAAAGATTTATGTTGGTTCATACATATTCAGAATTTTCAGTCCATAGTTGGCTGGTTCCATTTTTCTGAGCTCAAGATGAGACAGAACATCATGGCAGAAGGTCATGGTGTGGGAAAAGCTGTCAGCTGATAGCAGCCAGGAAGGAGAGAGATAGAAAAAGGACTGGAAACAAGAAAAGCACTTCTAGGGCATGCCTTCAATGACCTCCTTCCTCTAACTAGGGCCCAACTCCTAAAGGTTCCACCACTTCCCAATAATGCCAACAGCTATGTATCCCTCAGTGAATTAATTCACAGATGAGGTCATATCTCTCCTGAGCTACTCACAACCCAACCACCCCCACCTCTGAACATGCTGCACTTGTATCCAAGATTTCAGCGCATGAGCAGATCAAACCACAACAAATACTTGTGAAATTTTAGTAGATATGAGAGGAAATTGTTTTCAGGCAAAAGAAAATGGTATAAAGTATTAGATAATGATTTAAGGAACCATCTACAAGAAATGTATGATGAATCTGAAATTTCATGTACCTAAGCACATAACTTAAACATGTAATTCAAATGTCAAAATTATTACTTACAAATGGCAAATCATCTATAAGTGTAGGGAGATTTAAGATCTCACTTGGAATCTGACTAAGAAAATGAATAAAAATAAACAGTGTTTGAACAAGTTTAAAGGACTTACTAGAACCCTGTATCTTTAAATGAAAGAATATTAAATTCCTTCTAAATACAAGCAGCATCATTTTAATATTCAAAATTGCTAAATCAATATAAAACAAAGTACTGTTTTTTAGAGAAAATTAAATTGAGAACTGCAGCTCCATAGGTCTGGAATTCATGAATTAAAGAAGGAACCACACTGCATTCGTGGAAGCCCTGAAAGTTTCCAGTTTGTGTTCTATTTTTCTGATACAACAAATGAAAACAAGTTAAATTTAGGTCATGGAAGATGTATGCAGAGGAAAATATTATCATAGACACAATATAGAAAAAAAGATACAATTTTAAAAAGTTAGAAGTAAATAGTGACCTCAAGCAGAAAAAAATAAAATGATTAAAAATAAAGAAATTGGTTAAAAGGAAATCAAAGGAGCAATTGAGATCAATAAAATCAAGAGGAACTCTTAAAAAGACAGAAAACCAATGAAACCATTGGAAAGAATGATCAAAAGACATTGGGTGTGTGCCTTACTAACAAAGTCCCAAGGAGAGATGGCTGTTTATCCCTTAGCAATGAGCTCATGAGAGACAGTTGCTCTTAGCTGCTAAACTTCCTTTACAGCTTCAGAGAGATGAAAGCCGGAATGCAGAATGGCAGTTACTTTGCAGTGCATGGGGAAGGACTTAATTGTCCTTAAGCACTTAGGCAAAGCACATAAGCAACCCTGTGTTAAAGGGACACAGCTAATAAGACACACAGCATTCTGGAAGAAGTGGGATCACATACAATGTTGGGACAGGAATTAATTGTGAACTGAAAAACATGCAAATTGCGACCTTGGCAAACTTCTCTCTTTGTAATAACCCAAGAAAACAAGTGGAATGTGTTGGAGCCTCCCTGGCCCTATTAATGAGTTTCTGATAAAATCATGTGTCTGATGGCAAATCAGATGGACAGTCCTCTTCCCTGTGAATGTCCTGTACCCATGTGAGCCCGTGTGCATCCCACACCCACCATTCGCCCTTGAGAGTGAACAGGAGAAGGTCTTGGTATTGATAAAGACAAGAGATAAAGGGATTTTTAGGATGGAATTTAACAAAATAATTAAATGATTAATATTTAATTTAGTTTGACAATTAAATAAGTAAATTATGAGAAAGAAATTAATGGAAAAATTTTTTAAATATCAAATTTTGGACTGGGGTGGACTGGGGTGTGGATCAGTGGCAAAGAGCTTGCCAAACATGTAGGGCCCAGGATTGAAAAAAAAAAAGAATTCAGTTAAATATTAAATTTGATAATATCTGAAATATCAAACATGTATCATTTACTCTTATGTGCAGGGGCAGTACAGAAGTCTTTAATCTGAACAAAGGTAATTTATTGAATATATTTTTTACATATGTACTAATATTGTTATTATTTTGGTGTTGTCTTTAGACCACAATATTTCCAGTCTTCACAAAATCACTGCAAGAGCACTGTATCCTCATGTTATAGGTTTAAAATATTGAGAGAGCAGCTAATCATGGCAGAGCCAAGATTCTTGGTGTCAATCCAGAATGAAAGTGTAGCTGTTTTCTGGATTCATTGTTATATTTCTAATTAGATGAAACGGTGTGCACTGGCAGGTTATTTCTCAGACAAAATAACTGAAAATAACTCAGAATAAATTTCCTTTGAGAAATATATATTTCTCATATGTTTAACATATGTTTGTATATGCTAAAATCTGTCATTAGCATTCTGATAACATAACTAATCAATTTAGTATGGAAAAAGGTTTATTTTACAGTAAGTTATTCATGGTGGGAGTGCTTGGCAAAGGAGGCCTGTTCTCTCATGGGGCTGGGGATCAGAGAGAAGAGGAAGAACCAGGGTCCCAAGATCCCTTCAAGGTCATGACCCCAATTACCTGATTTCCTGAAGGTTCCACCAGCTTCCCATGGCACTCCACTATGAGTTTGGAGAATATGAAAGACTCCAACATTGGCAGCATCTGTGTTTTTAATGGTTTGTAATACTTAGGTTAGTGGCTGTGATATGATTAAATAAGAAACAACTCAAAATGCTGCCAGTGGTGATGGGCACCGAGCAAGCACTCAGTAGTCACTGATATCCTCCCACATGCCTCATCCTCAGCTTCCTCAGGAAAGAATAATTGTTAAAACAGGAACAAGTTAGATCTGGTATCCATCAGGGTAGTTTATGTTACCACAGTTTATTCACAAAAGCAAGACATGAGTCACTGGAGTAATCTGCAAACCATCCTCCCTGAGACCTTCAGAGACCCAGGAGGCAGGCCCTGGAGAATAGAAAAGCATTGCTTTTGAGAAATATATCCATGGTTCCTGTTGGCCATGTCTTAGGTCCTGGTAGATTCAGCAGTGCCCTGCCAGAACTCTGCATTGGGGTCACCAGTAGGAGACTTGGCCTCTAGGAGAAAGACTTTACTAGTGGGCATGATTCTCCCAGAGACTCACCTGGATGATTTACCATCCAGAGCTCAGGACCCAGTCTTGAACATTTCCTGACACTTAGAGGCCATTTTGCACCTGCTCAGTTCTCTGCATGCTGAGATTTGTTGGATGGTGACTCAGGCCAGGCCTCTGTGCTGAGCATCATGAGGTCCACAGCATGATTCAGCCTCCAGTCAGTGGCCAAGAAGTTGTCGTGTCAGGCAAATGCAATACCAAGCAGGCCAAAGCATGGAGCAGAGGCCTTTGTAGTGGGGCAATATGATATATGGGCCTGTATTTGGTGTCAGTCACACAAACGTGTTCTGCTCCCAGTGACATGGTGAGTCATGATAAATAACTCTGTGTGCCTCAGTTTTCTTGTCTGCAAAATGGGACTGAAAATAGGACTTATGTGACAGGTTATTATAGGATAGGACATGTTAGGACACATGATGTTGGATGGTTCCTTGCCCAGAACAACCCCTTAATACACCAGTTGATGTTACGCCTAAAATTGAGTGTGCATGTAATCCAATAAAGGTCTCTCCCCATCTACCACACTGCACAATGCTGTATGTCACTTATGTTTATAGAGCAATAGTCATAACAGGTGACAGGGGCTATTTCCATTTTGGGTGTCTTTCCCTTGCAAGCCCTTAAAATTGCAGGCAGCCTCAGGTATGTTGGGAAAAGTAAATGTGCTATGTATATCAACTTCTTTTATCCCCTTCATTTATTCTAAACTATGGGAAGGCTTGGATGTAAATGCAGGTATGAAGTCTTTTGTTGTTCCTATTAATGTGAAAATTAGGTTTTGTAGTGTATGGGGTTTGCATCTAAATAAACCCAGTTCTGAATGTGGCCCTTCTGCAGTGACCACACATTAAGCAGTGCACATGAGTTGTGACACAGATTTCACTGCAGATGAATTAAAAGTCTCACTCTGTAGGCTCCAGGGTCTCAGCTAGTGTTGTCAAATGCACACTATCACCATTAACAGTGACTAATCAAAACCAAAGAGAGTAATAAGTCTCACTGCCAATGTTTTGCTAAGCAAATTGCCTCAGCTGTCCTCATTTCAGAACTTGGAACCCTACATTTGGGGTGAAGTGTATAAAGATTGAATGAATGGGAGGCACAGGACAGCCAGAAAGGGTCAGATCCTCCTCTGCCATGTGCTAGCTGAGTCAGGGGACTTAGGTATGCTTCTCTTTCTTCATCTACAAAATGGGAAGGATGGTGACTGTCCCTATTTCATGTGGTCACTGGGTGAGGTGGACCAGTTACCTATGAATGTACCCAGAGCAGGACCTGGTGTACATGGTCACTGAGCAAGTGTCTGGCTGCATTGTCTCATTATTGCTCTCATGTGTGCCTGCTTTGGGTTCTTCACAAGAAGCATACAGTACAATCTGAGTGAGGACCAAGTTTAATAAGGACAGTATTAGAACAGATTGGCTGGGTGGGGTTGTTAACAGGAGATGGCACTTGTTCCCAGTACTAATGTCAGTGCAGAGAATTAACCAAACTCCAAAGCCCACCCCAGTTTGAAGGATAAGAGTAGGGACCAGGCACCAGAAGCACACAGCCAGAGCAGTGCACAGGAGCCTCCAAAGTCATAGAAACTCCAGATTGAGCTAAAGGACCCAGAGGATGCTGAGCCACAGGAGGACAGAGAGGGAGGAAGGGTGGACAGTCCCTGGAGTTTTCTCTCATCTGGGCCCTATGCTCCCAGTGCCCCCATCTAAGAAATTAACAAGAGGCAGGAGTGTGGAAAAGCTGAGGTAATTACGAGCAGGCCTTTGTCCAGGATTAAGAGTAGCTGAGGGTGGGCTAGGGAAAATTATGGATCTGGAGAAACCCAGCCCCAAAAATGACAGTTTTAGGATCATCTACATCATGCATGCAGTGGGTGTCAATACACAGAACAAGTGTTCCCAGTATAGCCACAGACACCATTGACAAGAAATACCAACAGGACAGGACAGTCTGGCTCTCGCTTGGTGACAGGAAGAGTGAAAAACCCAACAAAAATAATTCCAACAAAAATTGTGGCAGCTGCTGGTAGTTCTAGAACCTTCATAGTTTTCCAAGTACTTCATACCCTGGGTGGGGTTACAGTTCAGCCTTGTCCCACACTATGGGAAGTCAGCATCTGTCCCCATTTTACAAATAAGAACATGAAGGGGAGGTGTTGATTGATTAGGAGCAAGATATTTGGTGGGATTCATGCTTGGGTTTCTTAGAGAATTCATGGAGGCCTGTGGACAAAGTGCAGAGGACTCAAGGACTCAAGAGTGCAAGACAGGACATTTAATACTTAACCATGTGGTTGTCCTGCAGGGGATTTTACATTTGGGTAGATCCTCTGGAAACATTTATGGGAAAAGGTGAGCATGTACACTCATCCATAAGTCAGATTCTTCTTTCAAATTTATATTGGCTTAGAATAAAGAGAACAATGATTTGTTGAGATGTTAGGCATCTCATAGGGACACAATTTAAAGGGCAGCATGCAATTCCTCTGATGTTCTCATTCATTTTCTCTCCTAAGGTGCATTTTTCTTTTTATGTGCTCTGAACTTAGTTCTAAGCTTTTCTTTGATGTTGATTATTACAGTTCCTTCAATTTTTGTGCCGTTGTCTTTATAGATTGCATCCCCTGACCTGCTTGAAATCAAAGCAGCCATTTATCAATTGTCCCAGGAAAATCTGAAGGTGGAGGCTGCTCCCAAAATCAGTCTTTCCAGGCCAAGCCCTCTTTTCCCTCCTGATGTTCTGGAAAGTCATACTCCAGTAACCTTATCCTGGCTGGAAGAGTTATATATGAACACCTGCCCATGACCCTACTATTTCCCTGTCTTCTTGAGGGATCAGGATAGGAGGACAGACAAGTCCCTCTAAAGCGGAATAGAATAATACCACAGTTCCTCATTCAAAGACAGCCTACAACAGGTAAGCTTTCTTCCTCACTTCTAGCACCATTTAAAGTCCTGAAGCAAGTAAAGAAATTTGAGAGTGGTGGGAAAATTATTAAATATTTCTTCTGAAAACACACAAACATAGGGAATTTAGCATATAATTTCATAATCTTTTGTCTTTCTTGCATACTGGCCCGAAGCTTAAATTGACATCAGTGTGTGTATCTAGGTCTGCGTATCAGTCTGGGTGCCAGTGAGGGGTGTCTGCAGTCAGTCAGCTTGTTTGCATGTACATCAGTGTAGGTGAAGTGATGGGCAGTGGATAGATTTAGGGAAGCATGGAAATGCCCTTCTTCCCTTTCCCAGAGAGGGGATCTGCCAAATCAAGGGGCAGTAATAAAATCCTCAGTGTGGAGACTCTCTTCCAGGCTGTGGAAATGTGGATAAAGGGGGTGTGTGACTCCTGGGCTGTCCATCTTGCATAATCTCATTACCTGGAATTCAAAAGCTAGAAAGTCCCTGAGGAGAAACTAGGAACTCTAGTCCCCCATTGTCTTTTTTATTCAAGCTCTGCTTGCTACTAGCACAGGAATGGAGATATGATGGATGCAAAGAATAGAGCTCCAGCTTGGAATAAATATAACAGAAAAAAGGAAGGTAGAGTAATGAATAAACTAAATATCCATCTTATGATGTCATTTTCAAAAAGCAGCAAATTACAGGAAACAATTTGTGAAATTAAAAGATGTAGGAAGAAAATGAAAGGGTCAGAAACTCGTGAAATAGAATTAAAATATGCAATATAAAAGTCACTACATTTGAGACATATTTCATTGCTAGATTAATAAAATTGAGTCAAGTCTAAAAGATTAATAAGGACATACAAAATGTATGAAGTGCAAATGCCTATATTGGAAATAAGACATCACCACAGATGCTACAGACATTAAAATAGGAAAATTATAATGTAAATAATCTTGCAAATGTGGAAATTCAAATGAAATGCCAAAGTTGTAAAAAAAAATACCAAAGTATACAATAAACTTGACCCAAGAATGAACATAAAATTAGAAAATAATCTGTTTAATAAGTACAGTGCAGCAGATAGCATTTTTTTTTCTGAAAATCCTATCTACTTTAGTCCAATTTCCCAAGTGTCTTCTGTTGTATTATGCAGTTTTAACATTACGATACTTTCTGAAATTATGTTCTCTTCTTCTTTTCTACTGCCTGTGTCTTTTCATAAAATATAACTCCATGAGGATGAAGGTTCTTTGCATCCTGATCCCAGTCATAGTTCTGGAATTTAGAGTAAGGCTGTCTAACAATAAGTTACCAAATATAATTTAAACAAAGACACACATAAGGAATAGTTATTTGTATTGGGAAGAATTCTCCATTGAAAAAAATTTTGTGGCAAAAAAATGTTGTCAGGCTATAGTGGTGGCCATCAGCACAAACATTAGAAAATCCCACCACAGAGGTGATTTGTGGATTTTTTTTTCTCTTTTCTGAATCTCCTGAAAACCCTCCTTTAATAATTCTCTCTTGCTAAATTTTGGAGATAACAGACTATTTTTTTTAACCTTGTGATATTGAAGTCCTTTTCTACCAGACTACTGGTGGTGTTGCATCTCTCTGTTCTGCTAGGGTCACCTGTGTCTCACCTGGGCAGGACCATCTCATCCTTCTCCATTTAGTGTGTGAACCCACAGGATGAGCAGTTGGGGAGATGACAGAGAACAGTCTGTTGATAGATGTTTGATGTGGGTTTCTGAGCATTTCTGTATGGCTGTGTTTGGCAAAGTCAAGGGGAGGGCTGACTCACACTGAAAAACTTTAGTATTGATTCTGCACTGTGGTCCTCCGAATCCAGGGAAAGGGCCTGGCTCTATGCAGCAAGCTCAATGCAAGGAAAATTCATTCTGATACTCAGTGAGAAAGAAAGGAAACCTGCCAAAAACAAAGGTAAATAATAGCAATGGCATTTCCTACTTATCTAGGAGGATCCAAAGAAACCATAGAGGTTGCCAAATTGAGGTGTCACTATTTGCATTTAAGTCATCATTGAATTAATCTTACTAACATTGTCAATACTAGGCCCCAACCCTTTCTTAGTTATTTTACCTTGGAAATATTTCCAATGGGCCAATTTATGGAGGAGGCAGCAGGAGATGCCAAAGGTAAAGCCCTTCAACAGCCCTGTTCCATTGATCCCCTTCTCATAATCCTGCTGTGTCCTCTGGCAGTGCTCCCAGAAATTGCAATGAATTTCTCAACAGAGAAATGCACTTATTAATACTATCTGAAATGACACGAAATTCAGTCCTCAGGTTTACAATGTTGTTTTCATCCAGAGGACCCTCACAAGACATCCTGATCATGATCCCACAAGGAAAGGCAACTTTGGAACCAGTCAAAGAAGGTATTTTTCTATAGAAGTTTATTGATTAAACAAAGGGTCATGAAGGAAGGGGGAGTAGAAAAGGACAGTAGAATGAATTGGACATGACATTTCTATATTCATATGTAAGTACATGATCAGTGAAACTCCATATCATTTCAACTACAAGAATGGGAAGTCATACTCCATGTATGTATGATATGTTAAAAATACATTCTATTATCACGCATCTAAAAAAATTTTAAAAAATAAAGTAATAAAAAATTCTATTCTTCTCAATAATACTCATATTTTCCTGAGTAGCCTGATGAATCTTTTAAATATGTCAATATTTTTTTCTGGAATACTTTTAGCTTCACGATTTACTCATAAACAATTAGAAAACCCAATTTTGACAGTGATAAAATTAAATAGGAGCCGTTGTCACTGAGGTTTGTCCAGCCACATAGAATGAGCCAGTGAATTAGATGGAGAAGTTGGTAGTCACTTTTCTCTCCTCCCTTGTCCCCTGCCAAATGCACTAGGTTTCTTCTGATGGCATCAGCACAGGCTCAGGGTCCAGTTTTTTTATCAAGGGCTAATCTAGTGTTGAGGGTTGTAGCCCAAACATAGCTGTCGAGATTGCAGATTCCACAGAGTTGCCCGAGATTCAAATCCTCACTCTACTACTTACAATTCATCTAAAATCATAAAATTTACATAACCTCTCAATTATTCCATTTCCTCATGTATAAATTATGTATATATTGTATACACAATAGTTAGCTGATTTAATAAAATAATGCAGATATTTGATACAAAATGAGAGTTCAGTAAATTTTTAAGACATTATTTTTGTTTCTCTGCATTACCATAAAATTAAGATAAAGTTAAGTTTGGGGCTGCTATTTGGCTATACACTGCTTCATTGGGAAATACCTTAAAGACTTGTGAAGTGCTTTGCTGTTGATTTTAGTCATAGGGTTTTCCATGAGAAGATATTCTGTTTATTTCTTAAACTTTCAGATTGGGTGTTTATGACATCATATTATTACAAGCATTAATTCTTCAAATTTCATATTGCTATACTTTTCCTTTTGAAAAAAATTAGTAAAATATGAAGACTTTTACATACTGCTGGATTTTTCTGGACATAGCAGTCAAGACTGGGAGGATACTGAGAGCAAATGCAATTTAATACAGAGTTGTTGCTGCTACCAATAGTTATGGAAAGGGTCATGTAATTATACTTGAAACTCTCCTTCTTGCTGTGTCTCTCAGAAAGACTGGTTCTGCAAATCTGCACTTTTTATGATTGATTTATGAACCAAAGAGTAGAAAACTTTGCTCATGTTTGGGAAAAACTTACTGAAATGGCATATGGAAGAACGCTTTCCCCTTATGCATTAAGAATCTTCATTCATGAAGTCTACACCATACAATCCTACACTTCAATAAGTAGACATGACTTTGAGGAGATGCTTTGGCATGGAACACACAGCTGCCACTAAGACAGTGCAAGCAGATGTAAGTACCACTTGTGAATGCTGAGAAATTGACAGATAAATCAGATTGGAGACAGAAAGACCAGTGGACAAATCAAATCGAAATAATGCATGCATCACTAGAAGTTCTAGGTCTTGGTAGCAATATGGAGACTCATGGACACCCAGGAGCATGACAAAGAGTCTCACTTACATTTAAATTAAATTACATAAAGATTTTTAGTCCACATACCAGACACTTATTTCACTTAGTATGGTATTCTCTAGCTCTATTCATTTACTGGCAAATGCACTATTTCATTCTTCTTTAAGGCTAAGCAATATTCCATTGTGTATATATACCACATTTTCTTTATCCATTCACCTGCTTAAGGGCTGATTTCATAGTTAGTTGTATAAAATCATACATATATGATAAATCATAACATATATGAGTATAATTTCACATTTTTCTTATTGTACATATTGCAGGATCACAGCAGTCATACAGTCATATATGTACAGAAGGTAATAATGTCTGTTTCACCCTACTATAATTCCTGCCCCATACTCTTTTCCCTCCAGTTTCTCCCCTCTAGCCTAACATAAAATACCTCTATTCTGCCTTAGTGCTCCCTCACTTATTGTGAATTAGCATCCACATATCAGAGAAAATCTTTGGCCTTTGGTTTTTTTGGGTTTTGTTTATTTTCTCTTAGTATGATATTCTCAAACTCCATCCCATTTACTGGCCACACATGTATTTCTGTGGGAATATGATGGTGGCCTGCAGTCACCTGTGCACTGTCACTATAGTTTAGGTTTTGTGAGCTGAGCTGCCTATAAACATTGATGTGGCTGCATCACTATAGTATGCTGATGTTAAGTACTTTGGGTATGAATCAAGGAGTGGGATAGGTTGGTCAACTGGTGTTTCCATTCCAAGTTTTCTGAGATAGCAACTCTTATCTTTAGAAGCCTTTTGGGTTGGGACTTTGTATAGCAGTAATAAAAAAATATTGAACAGATGTGTTGTAAATGGTTATATGCCACTACCATCTCAAGTGTCTCTTACAGGAAACTCATGGTAATGGGGAAATGAAGCTTCCCAGGAAGAGTGAACATCTCAAAGTCAGAGATTGCATTTCATGATTCATCAATGCTCAGAAGCAGGCACAAGTGTTTGAGAAGTTTTGTTTGGTTTTAATTAAATTTTTGGATAACTTTTAGTATTCCTGTGTTAGTCAGGTTTTCCTTACTGTGACCAAAATACCTGACAAGATAAATTTAGAGGAGGAAATGTTAATTTTGGGCTCACGCTTTCAGAGAGTCTGTCCATGGTCAGCCAATTCTGTTACTCTGTGTCTTAGGTGAGGTGGATCATCATGGTGGAAGGACCTGTGGGAGGGAAACTGCTAGGCTCATGGTGGCCAGGAAGCAGAAAGAGTGGGCTAGGCTCAGGTTTCTGTAACCACTCACTCTCCTCACTGCAGGAGAACAGCACTGCCTTCCCAGTATATGCCCCCAACAACCCAGAGACCTTCCACTAGGCCACATCTCTTAAAGGCCTAACCTTCCAACCTAGTCACACTGGAGAACAAGCTCCCAGCACATAGCCCCTTGGAAGACAAACTGCATCCAAACCATAACACAGCCAAATCACTCCTATGAGCCGTAAACACAAGTTTCCAAGAAACTTTTCACAGAGGTTTGTACTTAGGTTTGGTTAATCCAAGTTGGGTGAAAGAGTTATTCCCATCTTCAGAGAAGGTCTCAGGGGAAGACTCAGGTAGAGTTTAGCAGGCAAGGCAGTTTTGGGGAGTTGAGAACATCTGTTGAGAGAAGGAAGCTGGAGTGGCAGAGGAAGTTCTGAGCTGCTAGACTTAGCACCTGGTGGTACTGAGGAGACACTGGACCTGCAGAGTGTCCTGGCCTGGGTGGAATTTGCTTATCCAATTGAGTGGTTGAAGGCAGACTGTCCATCAGGGACGGCACTGACCACAAAGACTTTCTGTAACAGAGTCTGTCTCGGAGCATGCTAAGAGCTGTGGGCCAGAATCTGAGTGCATAGGTGCCAAAGCCAAAGTTTACATCCAGCTGACTCCCAGCCACATGCCACTGTTGCCATGGTATTCTAGATATTTGCTCTTATTTACTCCTTGTAACAACCCTACAAACAGGAAACTTAATTTTTTCTTGAGCTGAAAAACTTAAGCGCTATTATGTTCTTGTTCTGTAGAGCCATACCACCAGAATAGTTTGCCTAGGATCCTAGATGAAGAACCATATGGCCTGTTTCATTGGCCTTTAGTAGTTTTTTTTTTTTTTCCTGAACTTTATCTGAAAGTTGAAAATGCATCATCTATACATGGCATGGTTGAAAAGTAATTTTTAATAGAAAAGTCTAGCAACTTGTTTGGGTAACACTGAAATAAATAGTAGCTAAAACAATGAAGGCAAAGTTACTAAATTCTTGAAAAAGTTAAAAAGATAAAGCATGATAGATGTAATTATTTCTAAAATATATTAGAAAATGTGAATACAGTTGGTAAAAATTCAAGTAATTTTACAGTAACTGAAGTAATTGAATTGACAGTCCCATGTGAAATATATCCTTTTAAATTTTCACAAAACATATTTCTACTTTGACAAGATTAGTCTATGAGTCAACAAATAATTTTCATTTAATGAAATAAGTATTATTTTATTACCATGTTTTAACAGACATGTTTCAGGAGTTTCCACTGTATGCATTTAAAAATTTATTAATTGAAGTAACATTTTTAATTGAGATAGCTAATTCAGTCACACTACCAAAATAATTTTGGCCTGCAGACACAACTTAAAAATACTATTAAATAGTATTAAAATAGTTTTAAGTATTTGTGGCAAATGACAGTGTTTTATTTTTTTTTTCATTCTGTTTGTTGTGACCCAGGAAAACAATAAAAAATAGTTACTAGGAATTCCCTTTCTTCCATGACAGCATGAGGAAACACTGCAGTGCAACTCTGAGAAACTAATAAAAATTTTTAAAAATAAAAAATTTTAAAATATTCAAAATTGACTATGCAAACATAAAGCAACTATAGAAATATTTATTCAATATCATCTATTAAAATCTTGGTAAGGATTAAGATTCTGATATTTAAATCATGACCCATGCCTTCTTTCTCACTCCTAGATCAATAAAATTTTTAAAAAATTATTTCAGGTACAGTGAAGAACAGAAGCTTCTTTGCCATCAAGCTCTCAGGCAGAGGGCATCTTGACCAACAGGGAAGGGTATAAGCATGTCTCATGCTTCTCCTACCTACCCACTGCTGAGCCTGGAGTCTGGGCAAAAGCCATCAAGTAATGTGGGCTCATCCATTCAGCTTTGACCCTCACTCATGCAACACAGGCTCTATCTCAGGTGCAGTGCTTTGACAGTATCAATTGCTCTTATTTTCCTTGCCCAGTTCATGGAGCAGAAATGCCATGACTAAAAAGGCAAATCAAAAGAACTGGGTACTGTATTTTATCAAAGGCTTTCTCAGCATCTATTGAAATAATCATATGATTCTTAATTTTAAGTCTATTGATGTGATTTCTAGATGTTGAACCAACCTTGCATCCCTGGGATAAATAGCACTTGATCATGGTGAACTCTCTTTTAATATGTTTTTGTATGCAATTTGCCAGAATATTATTAAGGATTTTTGCATCTATGTTCATCAAGTAAAGTTATCTTACTTGATGCATCTTTGTATGGTGTTGGTATAAATATAACACCCCTTCATGCTTAAAACACTAGAAAAAATAGTGATAGTAAGAATATACCTCAACATTTTAAAGACTATCTATGGTAAGCCCATATTCAACATCATTCTAAAGGGAGAAAAACTGAAAATATTCCCTGTAAAAACTGGAAGACAGGGATGCCCTCTTTTAATACTTCTATTCAACATTGGCCTTGAAACACTAGCCAGAGCAATTAGACAGATCAAAGAAATTAAAGGGATACAAATAGAAAAAGAAGAACTCAAGCTATCACTATTTGCCAATGAGATGACTCTTTAGAGGATCCAAACAACTCCACTAGAAAACTTCCAGAATTAATAGATGAATTCAGCAAAGTAGCAGGATGTAAAATCAGTATGCATAAATCTAATGCATTTCTATCCGTAAGTGATGAATCCTCTGAAAGAGAAATTAGGAAGCCCACTCCATTTACAATAGCCTCAAAAATAAATAAATAAATAACTTGAAATTTAATCTAACAAAAGAGGTGAAAACCTCTACAATGAAACTACAGACGCTAAAGAAAGAAATTGAAGAAAACCTTAGAAGATGGAAAGATCTCCCATGTTCTTGGATAGGCAGAATCAATATGTCAAAATGACCATTCTACCAAGGTGCTATACAGGTTCAATGCAATTCCAATTCAAATACCAATGACATTCCTCATAGAAATAGAGAAAGCACTCATGAACTTCACCTGAAAGAATAAAAGACCTTGAATAGCTAAAGCAATCCTGAATAGAAACAGTGAAGCAGGAGACATCACAATACCAGACACTTGAACTACACTACAGAGTGATAGTAAGAATGGCATAGTATTGGAACCAAAATAGACAGACAGATCAATGGTACAGAATAGAAGACACAGAGAAAAACCCAAAAAACTAGTTACCTTATACTAGACAAAGGAGTCACAAACATACAATGGAGAAAAGAGAGCTGTTCAATAATGGTGCTGCAAAAACTAGAAATCCATATGCAGTAAAATGAAATTAAACCTCTATCTATTACGCTGCAGAAAACTCAACTCAAAATGAATCAAGGACTTAGGAATTGGACCAGAGACCCTGCACCAAATAGAAGAAAAGTAGGCCAAAATCTTCATCATGTTGGCTTAGGATCAGACTTCCTTAATGAGACTCCCGAAGCATCAAGAACTCAAAGCAAGAATCAATAAATAGGTGAATTCAAGTGAAAAAGCTTTTTTCAGCAAGGATACAATCAAACAATGTGAAAGACAGCGTACAGTTTGGGAGAAAATCTTTTCCAAATGCACTTCATATAGAGCTCTATTCTCCAAAATTTATAAAGATCTTACAAAATTTAACACAAAAAATATTAAAAAACCCAATCAACAAATGGGCTAAGAACTGGACACTTTACAGAAGAAGATATACAGGTGATTAACAATATATAAAAAAGTGTTGAACATCCCCAGTATTAGAGAAATGCAAATTAACTCTGATTTCATCTTACTCCAATTGGAATGGCTCTTACCAAAAACACAAACAATAATAGATGTTAGGGTGGGTGTGGGGAAAGAAAGGCATACTTTTACATTGCTAGTGGAGTTGCAAATTAGTGCAGTCACTTTGGAAAGCAGTGTGGAGAATCCTCAGAAAACATGGAATGGACCCACCATTTGACCCAGTTATCCCACTCCTCAGTATACACACAAAGGACTTAAAATTAGCATACTACAGTAATGCAGCCACATCAAAGTTTATAGCAGTTCAATTCATAATAGCTAGGTTGTGGAACCAACCCAGAGGCCCTTTAATAGATGAATGGATAAAGAATCTGTGGTATGTATACAAAATGGAATATTATTCAACCATAAAGATATTATTTTGGTATTTGTAGATAAATGGATGGAACTGGAGATTATCATGCTAATTGAAATAAGTCTATCCCAAAAAACCAAAGACTGAATGTTTTCCCTGATAAGTGGATGATGATACATAAAGGGGGTGGGGGAGTGGGGGGTGAGAGAAGAATGGAGGAACTTTAGATTACATAGAGAAAAATGAGAGAGAGGATGGGGCAGGAGTATGAAACATAGAGAATGAGACAGACATCATTACCCTATGTACATGTATGATCACATGAATGGTATGAATCTATACTCGTGCACAACATAAAAATGAAAATTTGTACCTAATTTGTGTACAATGAATCAAAATGCAGTCCTGTGAAAAAAAGATTCATGGAAGAATAAGATAACATAACTACAATAATTTAAGTGGAAAGATTCCTTCCCCTTTGAGAATCAACATATGTTATACATAGGTAATGGCTGACTACATATTTTTGGTGTTTGGAATAAAATGTCTTCAAAAATTAACCAACAGAAACGTATGTATAGCTCTTTTCCTTTTGTTCATGGTTTCTCTTGCTCTCTTGAATGATCATAATTTTTTGTTGCTCTTTTAAGTTGTACTAAGTAAAGAAGAATTAACTATGTTAAATTAGCCAAAACAAAAAAATAGAACTGTGTTGTTCGCCAGTCTCCCACCAAATGTTAGATCTTAAAAAAGAAGTTTTACACATTGGAGAGAAGATTTTTCACCCTCCCACCCCGACATATAGCACCAGAATTGAGATATTTTTTCAGATGGATGAAGGGAAAGAGAAAGAAATTGGGCTAAGAAATGGATCTGGAAATGATTATCAAAGTAAATAAATTGATTTGCATTAGAGTACAAGGAAATCCAAACCATGGTGACCATGGTGGAAATATGTCGAAAGTGAATTTAAAAGGATATGATAGAACAACTTTATTCATAAATCCCAAAATTTGGCAGTAACTTCAATAACAAGTGGAGAATGAATGTAGCAACAAATAGATAATGGAACTTATTCAGCTTAAAAAACAAATGAGCTATCTAGTTGAGCAGGTATATTGAAAATTTAACTGCATATTACAAACTGAAAGAAGCCAGTCTGAAAACACTACCTCTATATAATTCCAACTATATGAAATTCTAGAAAATGTAATGCTATGAAAACAATAAAAAAAAATCACTGGGTTGATTATGATGGAAGTTATGGAAAGAAGAGATGAATAGGGAAGCACAGAGAATTTTTAGATCAATGAAACTACTCTTATATGAGATTATGGTTGTGGCTATGCACAATTGTAACATTATCCAATCTCAGAATATGCAATACCAAAGGTGAATCCTATGGTAAATTATCATCTTTGGGTGATAATGATATGTCAGTGTAGGATTATTATTTGCAACAAATGTACCACTCTCTTGAAAGGGATGGTAGCGTGCACAGGTCAAGGGGTGTATGAGGAGTCTCTTTTCATTCAATTCAATAATTTGCGACCTTAAAACTGCACTAAAAAGAAGTTTCTTCTCATTTATAAACTAAAAATAATGGAAATCAACAACTGCAGATGATAAAGTGATAGGAACAAATGAAAGAAACCAGACCCTTAAGAAGGTCAATGTAAGAAAAATCTGTAGTTATACATACTTGATCTCATTTCTTCTGCTAAGATTCTCCAAAGCATAAAATAGGGTCACAGTTAAAACAATGATATACTAATTGATGGTATTTATAGATGTTTCCTAAATAATAATAACACAAAAATTAAAAAGGTAATAAAATTTTAAGAAGAAATGCTTGATATCTCTCTGGAAATGATAGTATAACTAAGTCAGTCTCTGGTAAGTGATAATGTATATGAAAAATTCTAGAAGAAATAGTAGGTTAACAACATAATAGTGAAAATATATTTTTAGCATATTACTTTAGAAACACCAACTTAATTCAACAAAAGCATTTAAAGAGAATAATAGAGACAAAAATCCATGAGGCATAAAAAATAACAGGCAAAATGGCAATATATAGATCCAAATATATCAATGCCAAATTTAATGCAGAGTTTTTCAGTTAAGATTAAGGCATATGATTCAAATATAGGCCATCTACAGTACTTTGCATTCAAAATACTTCAATGAGTGTTTCAAAGTATAGTACTTTGAATTCAGAGATATAAATGGTATTTTTATTCTGTTTTTGTGTTTCTGGCTCTAGGGATTGAACCTACTTTTTTTTAAGGGGTGTACCAGGGATTGAACTCAGGGGCACTCAACCACTGAGCCACATCCTAGTCCTATTTTCTATTTTATTTAGAAACAGGGTCTCATTGAGTTGCTTAGTGTCTCATTTTTGCTGAGATATGACTTTGAACTCGTGATTCTCCTGCTCAGCATCCTGAGCTGCTGGGACTACTGGTGTGCACCACTGCTCCTTGATCAAACCTATTTTTAAGATGGTAATTTTTCTTAATTTATCTATGCTTCAATATATTCTAAATTAAATTTATTTTAAGAATTACAAAATTAACTGACGTGATTCTAACATTTATATGAATTACAAAGAAAATAAGCATAACCAAGGCAATTTCTACAAAGAAAAACAAAATTAGAAAAAGTACACCACCTTATTCCAAGGTTGTAGTATAAAGCAATTGATATTTGTGAAATACAAATAGTAAATGCTACATAACAAAGAGTTGAGGAACAAACATTTGTTGTCAAAATATTGGAATTCCCAATAAACAACTTCAAAGATATGTATATTATTATTTAAAAATTACTGAAATTCAGAATAAAAGATAACACCAGAACACACCTAGCTGGATTGGTTAAAATTACAAAAATGATGTTACTACATATTGGTGGAAATATCAAGCAAGTAGAGATCTCACATAGTACTCTTGTGATATAAAATGGTACAATTATATTGCAAATAGTGTTGTACATTCTTTAAAAGGTAAACATATAACCAACCATATAAAGCAAACATGTAATGCCATCATCACTCTCCTAGGTATTTACCCATGTTTATGAAACCTATGTCCACACAAAGATTTGTAAGATGTATATGCCAATATTCACAGCCTCATTTGTGAAGTCACAAATGGAAAAAATGATCATCATCAGATAAATGTAGAAGTTGCGGTGCATTCCTTTCAGTGGAAAACACTAATTGGCCATAGTAAGAAACGGTCCCTTCATATGACCAACAATATGAATAAATCTTAAAACAGTCATATTTGGTAAAAGAAACCATTGAAAATACACTTTGGGTACAGTTGTTCACACCCATAATCTCATTTAGTATTGAGTTTGAGGCAGGAGGATCTCAAGTTGAAGACCAGCAACTGACTTAAAAAAGGAAAAAGAAAGAAGTCTTTATGCTATATGGGATGGGTAAAAATTGGATTACATGAAGGCAAGGGGAAACAATGTTAAGTGAACAAGCTGCTCATTTTCTTGCTTCTAGTGTTTTCTTCACAGTTATATACTGTGTTAAAACTGGGCCAATTTTATACTTTTTGTGTAATTTGTTGTAGTTATGTTATAATTCAATATATTGGAAGAAAGATTAAAGGTAGAAATACCTACCAAATATATTTTACCTACAGGCAATGAAAATCATTTAAGAAAAATAGCCCATGATATTTGTTTTAGTACACTAAAATTCAGTTTATTGACTAAAGGTTATGAAAAGCCATTTTATGTATACTCGAGTTTAATATTTAATTAAAGTAACAGCATGATTTATAATGAGATCTTTTTTCTTTCAAGATCAGTCATTATACTAGGTATTCCAAGATTTTTCCTTAAACATTCTATTTTGTGCATACAACAATTTTACAGTTAGAAGTCTATGTGCTAACGTGCGCTTAACAGTTCTTAATTGTTTTTAAAGTTAAATTTGAATGACAAATTCCTCAGTATATGTTATATAATATGGACAGACTATAAAAATGTTGATATTGGTTATACTCTCATAATGCAATTTAGCCCTTTTAGTAATGACTATGCAAATAATCAGTCACAGGAAAACCATTTTACATCTAGTAAATTACCTACTATCACAGAAGTAATTATTATTATTGCCTGCTTATTGAACTTCAATAAGAACTCTTGAGGTGCTAAGATATTTCAAGGTGGTTGTGAAAATTCCCCTCTTCAGACTCATCCTACAACTATAATTACCAATATTAAGGAGGGCAGTTTCAGATGAACATTAAGCAAGAAATTATCTCCAGAAGGTTGGTAAGTTCCAAACTTCAAACGGGGAAGCACTGATGTCTCTTGATAGGTCCTCTTATGCACCTTTTCACCCAGGCAAGGTCAGCAGCTCTAACACCACTTGGAATCAATGGATAGAAAAACACCATGATAGCAACAAGATTAGTTTTGCCCCTGAACAAAATCTCCTTTTAGCCAAGGTCCCGGTGGGGCTAGTTATACTGCAGGAGGTTCAAAATTTCCATTTCACTTTGATTCAATTTGAGTTTTTGGAAACTGCTCTGCCATCTTGAAAGAGACCAAAGAGCCCTAATGTCTAATGGTCCATTGGTCATCTCTGCCAAAGTTCTTCACCAGGTTTCCATCCCACTTCATCTTCTCTATCAGTGCAGGGATAAGGAAGGTCATAGGGCAGACAAGAGGGCAACTTACATCGTTCTTTCAAGAGTGTTAATGACGTCCATAGTCACATATGGGTTACTGGTCCATGACTGGGCCTCACCTCCTGGTTACACAGGAAGCCAAGATGCTAACTTGCCTATTTTCCATTCTTCTCTCACAGCAGCCAGCAAATCCACCTGAGAAAGTTTTAGCTGCCTGTGAGGCCCAGAGGAAAAAGCTCACTGTGGGTGAATCACTCCTGTGGTCTCTTACCCAGAAGGACAATCCCAACCCTTCTAGGTTTTTGTCTCAATTCACCCAAAAGTCTTGTAATTCAGAGCTAGTGTTAACTTATGTTCAGGGGCGTCCAGGTCCAGGGTGACCCTCGAGCTGGTTTCTCGTGGGATCAGCAGATCTTCTGGATGAAGATGGCCCATCTGTTGGCTTCTTTATTCAGCACCTTCTCTTGGGAGTCAACACTTCTTTGGCTGCAGGAGCGCCAGTTCTTTTTTCATCCACTTGTTCACATCCAAGGCCCGTACACGTGCAGCCCAGGGCTGGCTAAGCTCCAGCTTTCCAGAGGTCATGGGTGTCAGGGGCATTTACACATTGTTTGAACGACTACTGCCCTCACCAGGCTACTGCCCTCACCCCTCTGGAAATATTTCAAAACATCTAGCACTGGCCTCCACCTGGTGGGCCTGGAGCCTGGTATCTGCCAAGGGTGGTCGGCAGAGGTCAGGAGCATGGCTCTCAGTCTCCTCCTGGGGCAACGTGTTACCACCCACCTCTGACTGACTTCCATGTTTCTTCACCTCCACCGAGGGCCTCCGCAGCGCCCCCTCTCGCCCGGGCGAGCACTGCACCCGCAAGGGCCGCCCCAGCCCCGGCCAGAGGGGTCTGAACCCGCTACCAGGCAGCAGGTGGGGGGGGGGGGGGGCAGCCGGGGGAGATTTGCGGGCTCCGCTCAATCGCCCGCCCCCGGCCTCCCGCGCCCCAGTCCCAGGCCGGCCGCTCACCCCCGCCCCGCACACCGGTCGATTCCAGGCACATCAGGCGCCGACTTTTACCTGTACTTTGTGCACTCTGGGCGTCTCCTCCAGCGAGAAACACTTCCCCGGGACCGCAACCCCCCCCCCCCCCCCCCCCGCGCCCGGCTCCGCCTGGCTTCCTCCTTCCCCTGCAAGGCCGCAAAGTAGATGGAGTAAGGGTGTGCGCGAGAGAAAGAGGAAGGCGGCGGACGGCGGGCTGGCAGCGCGCCAGGACCCCGCCATCCGTCGCCGCCGCCGCTGCCGGTGGCGGCCAGGCAACTGCGCTCACGCCTGGCCCGCCCCGCCCGGCCCCGCCCGGCCCCGCCCAGCCCCGCCGCCAGCCGCCCGCCGCCGCCGCCGCCGCCGCCGCCGCGGCCCGCGGGCTGGGGTCAGCCCGAGTCCCGCATCCCTGTACCTTCCCCAGAAGCCATGCCAGGCTGCGGAACTTGGCTCGCCAGAGGTGCGTGTCTGCTCGCTCGCGCCCTCCGTGGGAGTAGCGAGTACGCTCGGGGGACAGTGTGAGCGCGTGTGTGTGCGAGTGTGTGTGGTGTGTTGAGTAAACTGTGTTTTTGCAGAATGACAGGCTTGGGGGCTGCCTATGCGCAGAATCAGGGCGGCAGCGGGGCTGGAGTAAGCGGCAGCGGCGGCGGCAGCGACAGCAGCGCAGCGCGCCAGGGAGCTCTGAAGGGGCCCAAGCGTCGCAGTCCCCGGGACCGCGACCCAGCGGCGGAGGCTGCAACCCACAAGGGCTCGCCCTGGCGCCGCCAGCAGGAAGCCGCCCCGCCCCAAGATAATTTTTAAAAAATAAAATTATATAAAAATTAATGAATTTAGACTCAGATTATTTGTAATTTTTATAGTTCAACTATAACTGAGATATTAATAGCATTTAATGTAAAATTATTTCAACTAGAAAAGGAACATGTAAAAATGGTGAAATATTTAAAAAAATTTATTAAGAGGCAAATAAGACCAGTAAATGTGTACTAGATGTATTTAATTTATATGGAGTTGTAATATAATCGAGAATCAAATTTTCACTAACACTGTCTTGTAAGACATATAATAATATAGAACTATAAATTCTCATAAATTGGAGTAAATATGTATTTTAATCAGAGACAAATATAGTTGTCTAGAAATGCAAAAATAGAATGTGAAGACATTAAGAAAATATGAGAGCAAACTTCTATTTGGCTAATAGTATCTAAGGAGTAGTAGTAAAAGGTAAACAAAAATTTTGAATTCATTTTTATTTTTAGATTTTTAATTGTGAATAATAGTCAAGTCTACTTTGAAAGATTAGGAAAATAGTCTGCAATAGTTGCACATTTTGGCTGGGAAATCAACTCTGAGTTTAAATCACACCCAAGGTTCTTATAAGGTTCTCTGGGTAAGTAAGTGAAAATGCACTGCAAACTAACTGACCATCAAAAGTAAAGGTGACTGGTGGTGTTAATCTGCCCTGATGCACATAAGGACTCAGAGGTCAGAAACTAACCGTAACCAAAACCCACTTTTTATAGTTCTGAACATACAAACATGTCATTAGCCACACATGCTTTATTTCTATTCATTGTCAGAAGAACACACACACACACACACACACACACACACACACACACACGAAACACAGACATACACAAAAAGCTTTTAGAATACCACAAAATGTGATAATATTTTGATTTATCTGGTAAGTTAAGCTGTTTACAATTAGGGTTAAGCAATTTTCTTTTCTCTTGAGATACCAAATGCTTAACAAAGAATATCTGCAGATGGACCTTTAAATTAACGAACGAGATGAAAATATTGTTCTATAAGAAAAATGATGGAAAATAAACAATAGTATTATTTACTTCAATCTTAAAATGAGTTTGATGGCACAATAAGCTTCTCTGTAGTCTTCACTATCACTGGGTTGGCCCTTTAAAAACATAACAATAGTGTTGAAAACTTTATTGGAAGAGGAATGAATAAAATCCCCATATCCTTTGAACCATCCATCCCTTTCTTTCTGGAAATTTCAAAACTAGGACTTTAGACCTGCAAGTTTTGTTTGGCTTCACAAAATCTCTAAGTGCAGATCAGAGTGATGCCCAATTCCCATCAAAAGTGTGGACAGAATGTTTCAAAGAGAGAGCCTCAGTAGTACAGTGGACTCTATGAATGACTGGCATGAGCCGCAACAAGTCCAAAGTAAGGTCAGCACCCAAACTGGAGCCATCGAAAGAAGTACCCTACAATGGAGCAATGGACTCTCACCCACTGGGCCTTGGGGATGCACAAAGTTTGGGTACCTTAAATCTTAAGATGCCGACAAATGGAACAGAAAGCCCAGTAATAAGTCAAGTTATTTTCTGTCATTTGATTTTCAGTAAAAGTACCAAAAGCACAATGAGGAAAGAACAGTCTCTTCAATAAATGGTGTTGGGAAACTTGGATAGCCACATGGAGAAGAATGAATTTAGGCCTTGTCTATCACAATATGCCAAAAGAATGTACAGTGGAATAAAATTTTAAATAAAAGATCTAAAACTATGAAACTACTAAAGGATAAGATAGTGGAAATTCTCCATTATGCTGGTTTTGGCAATAACTTTTTTGGTAAGACCTGGAACTATGAAATGGCTAGAAGAAAAAATAGGGGAAAAACTTCAGGACATTGGAATGGGCAAGATATGGGCAAGGAAGCAAAAGTAAAAGTAGACAATGAGATTCCATCAAACTGAAAAGCTTTTGCTTTGGAAAGAAAACAATTGACAGAGTAAAGAGAAACCCTATAGAATGGAAGAGAAGATGGAAGAGAAAAAAATGACAAAATTTTATATAAAAAATGATAAAATAATCCCTAATAACAAAAATAATAAAAATTAAAACTGCAAGATATGTTCTTACACCATTAGATGGGCTGTTATAAAAATCATAAAAGATAAATTTCAAAGAGGAAATGAGAAAACTCTTACATACTATTAGTAGTAATGTAAGTTAGTACAGCCATATGAGAAACATAATTGTAAAATTAAAAATAAAGAGGTCATATGATCATTTGATCCAGCAATAACCCATGGAATCAACTGATCCATGTATCTATCTATATACCTACCTCCTATTGATATCTCATGTATTTTGAAGAGATGTGTATTTTCATATTTACCACAGCATGACTCAAAATACTGAAGACTTGGATGAAACCAAATTATCCACTAACTGAACAATGAATAAATAAAATATTGTACATATACAGAATAGATTTCTATTTGATATTTTTTCTTTTTACCAAAGTATTGTCATTTGTGACATGGATGAATCAGGAGGGCATATGTTAAGTGAAGCAAGACTTGCACATAAAGACAAATCTTCACAATCTTATTTACATATGAAATCTACAAATTTGAACTTAGAAGTAGAAAATGGAATGGTGGTTCCCAAGTTCTGGGAGGATTAGTTAGATGGTAGTCAAAAGATACAACTTTGCAATTATACAGGAGGAATAATTGGAAGAGGTATACCAAACATAAAGGCAGAGACTTTATACATCTATCCCAGACCTTCATTGGAATTTCTGTAGTGCACATAATTAATCCCAAACATTATTAGTTTTTTATTTCATTTTGTTTTAAACTATAAGTTATTTGTTTTTTCCTTGTTTTCAGTGCTAGGGATTAAACCCAGGACATTTTGAGTAGGCACCCCTCCACTAAGCTACAACCCCAACCCTAATATAAAAAATAAATCATTTTTTTGACCAAAGAATAGCATCATATATGATGGGATTACTCACTAAACAGAGAAAAATAAATGCTTAACAAATACAAGCAAATAAGATCTGAAAGCAAGAAGGAGTAGATGCACTCATATCTGACAAAACAGACTTTAAGGCAAAACCAGATAAGTTAAAGGTCACTACAGATTGATCAAAGGAATAGTTCACTAAGAAGATATAATGACAATTAGTACATATGCATCAAAGACTAGAAAACCAATTTTTAAAAACAAGCAGTATTGGACATAAAGAGAGATACAAGCTATTATAAAATAATAGTATGTGACTTCAAAACTGTACTCTTGCCAACGGATCAATCATCTGGGCAAAATGTCAATGAAGAAACATCACAGTTAAATTACACTACAGACCAAGAGGACTTAATATATATCTACACAACATTCCATTCTCAAACTGAATACACATTCTTTTCATCATCACATGGAAGTTTTTCTGTATATTAGGACATAAGTAATTGAAATAATTTTTTGTATCTTATCAGATCACACTAACATGAAACTAAAAATCAATAGCAAGATAAACTTCAGAAATCATACAAATACATGGTGATCAAATATTGGTTGAACATGGAGTCATTCAAGAAATTATGGGGGAAATTTTAAAATTCCTAGAATCAAATGAAAATGGAAACAACATACCAGAAGATGTTGGATAAAGAAAAAACAGTACTAACGGGGAAGTTTTTATCAATGAGTGCTAACATTAAAAAGAGAGATAGAGAGTGAGATCAAATAATATAATAATTCATCTCAATCTCTTAGAATAATAACAAAATAAATTCAATATTTTAGTCAACTTTAACTACCATGACCAAAAGACCTGACAGGAACAATTTAAGGAAGAAAAGCTTATTTTAGAGCTCATGGTTTCAGAGGTCTTTAGCATAAGTGACTGACTCCTCTGCTCTTGGCCCAAGGTGAGACAGAACATCATGGCAGAACAATGTGGTGGAGGAAAGAGGCTCAGAGCATTGCACCAGGAAGGGGAGAAAGGGAGAGAGGAAGAAAGTCAGAGGTGGGGGGAGAGAGAGAAAGAGAGAGAGACACACACACAGAGGGAGAGGGAGGGAGGAGGGACATGTCCTTCACCATAGACAAAATATATATCCCAAAAGCATGCCTCAGTGACCCACCTCCTCCAGCCACACCCTACCTGGCTACAGTTACCACCCCAGTTGATCCCTCTCAGAGGATTAATGCATTGATTAGGTTAGGCCTTTATAACCTGATCCTATCACATATAAGCTTTCTTGTGTTGTCTCACACATGATATTTGGAGGTATGTCTCATATCTAAAGCATAACACAATACAGAAGCAAAAAGAATAAAAATAATTATGTCATTAAAAATAACACACTAAAAGAATAATTTTAAGAATCAATTAAATGAAGAGTTGTTTCTATGGAAAGATATTTGCAAACATTTAGCTAAGCTAACCAAAAGAAAAAAAGTGAAGATCCAAATAATTAAGAGATGAAAAAGAAGGCAAAATAGATACCACTAAAGTTCCCAGTATTTTTAGAAAATATTCTGAAAAACTGTATGCCAAGCAGGCATGGTGACAAATGTCCATAATCCCTGAGGCTTGGGAGGCTGAGGTAGGATGATCGCAAATTCAGACAGTCTCAGCAAAATTGAGGTGCTAAGCAACTCAGTAAGACCCTTCTCTAAATAAAATACTAATTAGGACTGGGGATGTGGTCATTGATTGAGTACTCTTGAGTTCAATCTCCTGTACCCCTCCTCCAAAAATAATCTTGTATGCTAATAAAATGGAAAACCTAAAAGAAATGGGTACATTTATGGACACATATGACCTATAAAACTTAAACAAAGAGGAGATACAAAACGCAAATAGGTCAATAAAATGTAATGAGATTGAAGCAATAATAAAAAGTGTCCCAACAGAGAAAAGCACAGGGCCAGATAGATTCACTGCTAAGTTTTACTAGACCTTTAAAGCACTGAAAGCAGTGCCCCTCAAACTACTCCATAAAGTGGAAAGTGAAGGAGCTATCTCAAAATCACTCAGTGAAGCCACCTAACAAAACCTGATAAAGCACAACACTGAGAAAAGAAAAAAAAAAAAAAAAAAAAAAAACAAGAAAAAAAACCATGAATCAATATTCCTGATAAAGTTAGGTGTAAGTCTTCAGTAAAATACTTACAGATTGAATTCAACAGCACATTAAAAAGATAATGTACCATAATTCAGTTGGTTTCATTACAGAGATGCAAGCATGGTTCAACTTCAGCAAACTGATAAAGGTTATAAAACTCCTAAGTAGAATCAAGTATAAAAGAGATCACATGATCATTCCAATAAATACAGAAAAAGCCTTTCATAAAATTTAACATACCCCATGATAAAAGCACAGAATAAATGTCATAAAAGGTTCATACCACAACATAATAAAAACTGTTTATATCTAACCCTTAGGCAGCATCATGCTGAATTTGGAAAAAGAATTTCCTTTACAATCAGAAAAAAATTCAAAGGTGAGCACTCTCACCATTCTCTTTCAATATAGTTCTTAAAAGTTGAGCCAGAGCACCTAGTCAAGAGAAAGACATAAAATAGATACAGATAGAAATGGAGAAAGTTAATTTATCCCTGCTTGGTGGGGATGTGATTATACTTAGAGAATATTAAAGACTGCACAAAAGATTTTAGCACTTATTTTCTACAAATCAATAATAAATTTGCTGAAAAGGAAATCAGCAAATCAACCTCATTCACAATAGCCTCAAAAATAAAGTAAAATACCTAAGAACGAACCATACTAAAAAGATGAAAGACCCTTAAAATGAAATCCCAAAACAGTAAAGAAGATATTGGAAGATTTTCATGGATGGATAGGGAAAAGTAATATTGCTAAATTGTACTACTACACAAGGTGATCTACAGATTCAGTGCAAGTTTTATCAAAATGTCAATGAATTTCTTCACAGTACTAGAAAAAATACTAAAATCCTAAATTTCACAAAAAGTCATATAATACTTTTTTTGTTCATTTTGTTTTAGTTGTAGGTGGACACAATATATTTATTTTATTTTTATGTGGTGATGAGGATTTAACCCAGGGCCTCATGTATGCTAGTCGAATACTCTACAACTGAGCCACAACCCCAGCCCTAAAATATTTAAATAACCAAGAAATACCAAGTATAAACAGGCAAAGCTGGAGGCATCACTACACCTGATGTGAAATTCTACAGAGCCATTTTAACAACTTAGCATGCTAATGACATAAAAATAGGCAACGAGACCAGTGGGACAGAATAGAATACCCCAAAATAAATCCTTGCACCTACAACTATTTCACAATATAGGTGCCAAAATCACAAATTGGAGAAAAGATAGCCTCTTCAACAAATGGTGCTGGAAGACTGCAAAGGAAGCAATCGGGAGAGGTACGAGATCACCATGAGAATGAGAGACAATTTTCACCAGCTATTCATCTGACATTGGGTTAGCATCTAGAATGTAAAAATGAACTAAAAAAATTGACAATAACAACAAAAAACACAAGTATACAAGAAAAACACCAACACATTTCTCAAAAGAAGAAATATAAATGGTGAATAAATATGAAAGTAATCCTCAAATCTTTAGCCATCAAGGAAATTCAAATAAAATCTATAAGGAGATTCCACTTGTGAAATTAAAGGAGATAACATATATAAATCATGAGTGAATAATAACTATTAGAGTTTGTTTCCACTTAATAGGGAGTGCTCTGCTTTATGGTCTCATGAAATAGCCTCTTTCTCCCCTTCCAATTCTGGGAGTTCCAGCAGTTGTCCAGGATTTACTTCTGTGGCATAAGTGGGATCTGTTAATAATGAGCAGAGGTTTGAAGTTTCTTTCAGTTTTTTTTCCATACATAGGAGAGTGCTGCTTCTATTATAATATGTTCAAAAGGAGACAATAGAGAACTTTATTTTTATAGTTCATCAATTCTCAACCTGAATAAATCAAATAGGAAAATGCCTGTCACTTGGCTCAATACCAGATGATATGATTTCTGAGGGTGTGGCCCTGGCATCTGTCATTTGAAAAGCATTCTGGGGGTTTCCAGTGTCCAGCAAAGGCTGAACCAAGGAATTCTTTTTATTAGGAACTTTACTGCTTAACTAAAGAATTATTCCTAATACTTCTAATAAATTATGAATTTACTCATCCTACATAGAAGGACATACACTCTTTAATGAGATTTTTTTAAAAAACTTAATATCAATGAAGTATTATACTAATTTCACTAGTTTTTGAATCACTATTTTTCATGCCAACAAATTTATATTTTCCTGCCATGCTCTGCTCACTGATGACTCTGTAAGTTACTGAAGTTTTCTAGAGAAATAACAGATATTATACATCAGATCACTTTTAGACAATATGTGCTAAAGCATTTATAAAATATATTAAACTGTTCTTACTGTGAGTATATCAAATCCCAAACCAAAGTTAAATCAAGAGGAATCAAATCAGGGTACTGGATACTGGTAGCAGAAGCTAGCCATTCTACTTAATTGTCTGACAGAATAATCAGAGAGAAACCATATCCAAGGCAATAAAACATAACAGTGCACCAAGATTTGACTTTGGTATGATCTGAATGTTGCCCCCACCCAATGTATAGGTTAAAGCACTAACCCCAAAGTGATAGTATTAAGAGGCAGGGTTTCCTACAAGTAATTTACTAAGGATAGAATTCCCATGAATTATCACTCATACATTGCTGGTGGAGTTGCAAATTGGTACAGCCACTCTGGAAAGCAATATGGAGATTCCTCAGAAAACTTAGAATGGACCTACCATTTGACCCAGTGATCCCACTCCTCGATTAAGACCCAAAGGACTTAAAGTCAGCACACTACAGTGGCACATTCACACCAATGTTTATAGCTGCTTAATTCACAATCTCTAGATTGTGGAACTAACCAAGATGCCCTTCAATTGATGAATGGGTAAAGAAACTTTGGTATATATACACAATGGAACATTAATTAGCCATAAAGAAAATGAAAATTATGGCATTTGCTGGTAAATGAATGGAGCTGGAGAATATCAAGCTAAGTGAAATAAGTCAAATCCAAAAAAACCAAAGGCTGAATGTTTTATCTGATAAGTAGATGATGATAAATAAAGGGGAGGTAATGGGGGAGGGCAAGAGAAGGATGGAGGATCTTTGGATGGTGTAGAGGAAAATGGGGCAAGAGTGGGTGGGGGAAGGAAAGATAATAGACTGAGACATTTTTACCCTATGTACATGTATGATTACATGAATGGTATGAATCTATATTGTGTACAACCGTAGAAGTGAAAAGTTGTAACCCATGTGTGTACAGTGAATTAAAATTCAGTCTGTAAAAAAAAAAAAAAAAAAAAAAATTAGTACCCCTATGAAATGGCCCTTGAGAACAAACTGGCTGTTTCTGCCACACGAGGACACATCTAGAAGGTGCCATCCATGAACCAGAAAGAGGACTTGCACCAAACAATGAAGCTGCCAGTTCATTGATCTTGCACTCTTCAACCTCCAGAAGTGTGAGAAACAAATTTCTCATTTTATAGGCTACCCAATATGTGATATTTTGCTATAAAATCCCAAATAAACTAATAAAATGTGCACTAGAGCCAACACTGTGAATTGCATAGTGAAGATAAAAAGAAAAAGAAAAAGGGAATTCATTCCAGAGTGCAAGTTAGTGTAGATTACTGAAGTCATGGTAACAATAACAATGTATAGAAATTACCATGGGTGTGCTGAGACGATCTCACAATGTCAGGGATTAGAAAGTTAACAGACTCAACTTTATTTAAGACAATAAAAATAAATAAAAAATAAAACATGTATATGTGAGTGTGTAGCACTTTGCAAATATTGGAGTTATTCCTACTACTAATTTGCAGATCTGACCTAAAGCTGTGACCAAAAGATGTTGTCTATTATCCCACTGACCATGAAGTTGTGGTGAAATGACTTAGTTTAAGAACTCATGGGGGTGTGACATGAATGACTGCTTTCAACAATAAGGAGCACTGCAATTATTCCCTGTAAAGATGGAAAGGCAAGCAAAGTGATGCATTATTAATTTTATTTCTCAAGCAGTAGTTCATAAGAATATAGCTGTGAATCGCAAAGGAAAATTTATAATGAGACACTATTTTTCACAGCGGGTCTAACTTCATTGGATTGCCTTAGAGGACAGATCATCATTAATTCTTCAGTCACAAATTTGTTGATAAAATTGTTTCCTTGGCAGACTAGTCGGCTCTGAGGAGGCAGCCGCGGCGTGGCGGCGAGGGTGCGGCCGAGGCCGGAGCCCTGCCCGGGGCCGGGCGGCGGGGCGGGGAGGCAAGCCGCCGGCGAGGCCGCGTCTGCATGTGCGGAGCAGCCCAGGCATAGCCCGGGGCTGCCGGCGCCGGCCGCGCCATTGTTGGGGGAGGGGGCGGCCACTGAGCGCGGCAGAGTCGGGGGCGAGTGAAGGCGCAGGCGGCGGCGGCGAGGAGCGGAGGCGCCCCATGGGGAACACGCTGACCTGTTGCGTGTCCCCCAATGCCAGCCCAAAGCTGGGCCGTCGCACAGAGCGGGCGGAGCCAGACTAGGAGTCTGAGCTCTATGAGGCGGCGGCTGGGGACGCAGTGGCGGTGGCCTTAGCGCCAGCGCCCGCTGCCGTGGAGCCCGCGGAGTTAGATTTCGGAGCCGGCGAGGGCCACCACCTGCAGCACATCAGTGACCGCGAGATGCCCGAAGATCTAGCTTTGGAATCAAACCCTTCTGACCATCCAAGGGCAAGCACAATTTTCCTGAGCAAATCTCAGACAGATGTGCGTGAAAAGAGGAAGAGCAACCATTTAAACCATGTATCTCCAGGGCAGCTTACTAAAAAGTATAGCTCATGCTCAACAATATTTCTAGATGACAGCACAGTCAGCCAGCCTAATCTTAGAACCACAATAAAATGTGTGACCTTAGCAATATATTACCACATAAAGAACAGAGATGCAAATAGATCCCTGGATATATTTGATGAGAGATCACATCCACTCACACGAGAAAAGGTTCCAGAGGAGTACTTTAAGCATGACCCTGAACACAAATTTATTTACAGATTTGTTCGTACTCTTTTTAGTGCTGCACAGCTAACAGCTGAATGTGCAATAGTAACTTTGGTCTACTTAGAAAGGCTTTTAACTTATGCTGAGATCGACATCTGTCCCACTAACTGGAAAAGAATTGTTTTGGGAGCCATTCTTCTTGCCTCCAAGGTTTGGGACGATCAGGCTGTATGGAATGTGGACTACTGCCAGATCCTCAAGGACATTACAGTTGAGGACATGAATGAGATGGAAAGGCACTTCTTGGAGCTACTCCAGTTTAATATTAATGTTCCTGCCAGTGTTTATGCCAAATACTACTTTGACCTTCGCTCCTTAGCTGATGACAACAACCTGAATTTTCTGTTTGCTCCTCTCAGCAAAGAAAGAGCACAAAACCTAGAGGCCATTTCAAGATTGTGTGAAGACAAATACAAAGACTTATGTAGAGCTGCTATGAGAAGGTCTTTCAGCGCTGATAATTTCATTGGTATTCAGCGCTCTAATGCTATCCTCTCTTAAAAGGGAGAATTGAGGGGTAATAACATCACAAGCCTCTCATCTACAAAGACTGGATGAAATATCACCGCTCTTGCTCAAAACCAGCAAAGTTAGTATTTTCGACAGAAGGAAAGACCTCGAATTCAAGAGACTCATGGACAAGGACAGTTGCACTCCATAGGAAAGAATGGGACCTTGTCAAACAACAAACACACTTTCTGTCCTTTTTAATGTAAACAGAGTTAACAAAAACCACTCCAAAGCAAAAGCTCTCAATCCACATGCAGATATTTGCTTACTGTGTAGGCCAATAGCTGTGAACTATGTGAGGTTTTTTAATTAATCATTTAAATGTTTAGACTTTAAAAGACACTAACCATATAACTTTTTGTTTTTCCTGTTTTTCTTCCCCTTCCCCATTGCTGCATATGCCTTTAGAATTGATGCAGTATTACCTTTAAAACATGGTACTTTCATTAAAAATTTTTTTTTGTGATGTTGGGGCTCAAAGCCAGGGCCTAGCATGTGCTAAACATGTGCTGGCACTCCCCCAGCCCACATTAACACTCATTAAGCCACTTAGGAGCAACTGTAGCATTTTTCTTCCTTCCCACTGTATCATATCATTGAAACTGCTAGTCATTATTGGCAGTCAGTTTAAACCAAAAAGCTACTGAATAACACCTGCTATTCATATATCTTGCAGGCACTACTTATTAGCATTTTGGCATGTTTTGGGTCATAAAGAGAATGTATCACCTATTGACTGCTTACTTCTGTGGGTCCACATTGCATTTTTTGTGAACTGTTAATGGTGCTTCTCACTTTCTGATAATTTTCCTCTTTTAAGTAAATTTATTAAAAAATTTTAAAAAAAGAAAAATGTATATTAATGCAAAGGCTGAAGAGTTAGGCGTGTAGAATTTAAGAACTTTCTTAAAAGTTAGATTTCCTCCTGTAGTGAGAGTTCATTAAGGACAGAGGGAGGGAGAAAAAAGAAAGAACTGGGTATGGCCCTTCCTTTTTTGTACATAAAGATTCAAAATCAGCTATGCAACAAAACTCAGGTAGGCAAATACATAGTCAGAATATGTTGTTGCTGGTCTCCTGATTTATGCTCTTAATCTTTATTCTGTGTGTGTCAAGAGCTCAGCTCTTAAAACATATTCTAACTGCACCTTTTATTTAGCATCACACAGTTTCCAAAACTCTCACCCAACAAAGCCCCATGTGGACAGGCCGCCTGCCTCCCACAGAAGCAGCCGCAGTGGTGGCTGTGCCCTCTGTCTCTCTCCTCACACCCCTCATTCAACAGGCTCTGTGAGAAGCAGGGCGGTGGAGGGGACAATTCCCCGAGGCATCTCCTATAAGTGGAAGACACCCCTGGGCTTCACAGCTAGTCTAGCTGCCCAGACAGTCTGGGGGAGCTGCTGCCCCAGGGTCAGACTAGTGATGATTCAGCCGCCAGTGGGAAAGGAGCCCTGCAGAAGTGTGCCCCAGGGAGTGGATGTGTCACACCGTCCTCCTCTCATGGTGGACTAGCTGGCTCATTCCCACACACCCAGAGCCAAGAGGAGTGCCTGGCCCCTGTAGGTGCTCCGGAAATTCTAACCACTCAAAGAGAGAGCTCACTGAGTTCTTGCAGAGTACCTGAGAGCTGCCAATCCTGTCATACTGCTGAAGACACCAAGCTAGACTGGGTTAGGTGGTAGGTCCAAGGGCAGCCTCCAAGAAACCATAGAGGTGGGTTCAACAGCAGCTCTGCCTGAGCCCCCAGCTCGGGACTAGTCAGCAGGCAGAGGGTTCCTCGCCCTGCGAGCCCTGAGCTGAGCTGTGGAAGACAGACAAAACAGGCTGGTGGAGACAGGCTGTAAGGTCAAGGGAGGCTCTGTGGGCACCACCAGCCCAGCAGCCAGCAGAGATCAGGCTGGCCATAGTCTATGACCAGGTGAGCCAGGAGTGTGACAGTCCACTCTGGAAGCTGAGGCTGGCCAGCACCCCTGTGCTGGGCCATGAACCTGTGTTTGGTTTCAGAGGTGAGGCCAGCCCCGCGGGGACCTGAGCCAGGTTGGCAAGAGGCAACAGTGTTCACAATGACCACATGGAGAAGGACAGACAGAAGCAGGGAGGTCACCAGAATTCCCAAAACAGCACAATGAGGGCTTGGATGGGGGCTGGTGGGCCAGGACAGATTGCTTTAATGAATAAAATTTGGCAGGTCAAATGTGCCGTGGCTGCTGTCTTGTGTTAACAAGACTATAAACCTTGAGTCTCTGTGATAAGGAGCTGGGCATCCTTGCTGCCTCAGCCCAGCCTTGCAGGGGCGAGCAAACAATGGGAGCAGAGCAGAGCAGGCTGTCACACGACCTGGAGCCTCCACATCACAAGGTACTTAAAATGATGGCTTAATAGGCAGTGCCTGGGTATTACGAATTGCTCAACTGAAGAGTTACAGTAGAACCTTGCTAGTATAAAGGATATTTTAAGACTTTCAGTGAATAATCAAAGCAGGCACAGTGCTGGGACTTGGAGCAACCACTGGGGCTCCGGCGGCTGCCCAGGGGAGGAGTGGCGAGGAGAGCTGTGTGGACTCAGAACACCGAGGCCTGCCCTGAGGAGGAGGAGGAACATGGCCACTTGGATTTGAAGTGATTGCACCAGAGCTGCAGGCGGTTGCCAGAGGAGAAGCTCCGCGGCGAGCTGTTTGGACTCAGAACGACTGCTTCTGAACACCGGGGCCTGCCCTGAGGACGAGGAGGAGGAAGAGGAGTGCGGCTGCTTGGATTCGGGGTGACTACACCAGAGCTACAGGCGGTTGCCAGAGAAGGGGCTGTGTGGCGAGCTGTTTGGACTCAGACCACTTCTGAACACCAGGGCCTGCCCGGAGGAGTAGGAGGAAGAGGAGGAGGAGCGCGGCGGGTCGTTTGGACTCGCAGTGACTGCATTAGCGCTCCAGGCGGCCGCTCAGAGGAGAAGGCGAGTGGTGAGTTGTTTGGACTTAAAGGGACAGCTCCTGAACACAGGGGGGCTGCCTGGAGGAGAAGCGTGGTGGGTCGCTTGGTCTTGAGTGGCCGCACCAGAGCTCCGGGAGGTTGCCCAGAGGACGCGTGCAGCGGGTCACGTGGATTCAGAGCCAATCAGAGCGACTGCTCCTGACCACCCGGGGGGTTATCTGGAGAAGGAGGAGGAACGGGGACGGTCACTTCGACTCGGAGTGATTGATTGCCCAGAGCTACGGGTGGTTGGTGGGAGGAGGCACGAAGTGAGTTTCTTGGACTCCTAGTGACCACACCGGAATACTGGGTGGCTGTCTGGAGGAAGAGGCCTGTGGCGGGTCTCTGGGACTCAGAGCGATTGTTCGGGGCCCCCGGTGGCTGCTGAGAGGAGGGGCCGCATAGCCAGGCGATTAGGTGCAGAGCAGGGTCCCAGGATCTAGGAGGCTTCTGGGTGGAAGAGCCGCACAGAGACAGGCTTAGGGCGGAGCAACGGTTCCAGGCCTGCGGGCAGATTCTCTGAGGAGGGGCAGCCTAAGGAGATTCATCTGCGAAGGGTGAGGCTCCCAGGCCCAGGAGGTAGGGCCGGGCCCCTGGACCTTTGCAGAGGAAGGCAGCCCAGCCCAGGCGGTAGCTGTAAATTGAGGGGAACCTCTAGGAGGGAACTGACCAGCGAGACCTCCCCACCGGGTGAGTCTTCCCTGCTGGGGGAGGTTTCCCCACAAGGACGGTAAAACCAGAGACTCAGGCCCAAACAGGCCTTGCCTCAGCCCGCAGCCTAGGTCCCCTTTGGATGACCATTGGTCAACAAGTGGAGGCACCTCTGCCCACTAGCAGGGATTATACCCCACCTGAAGGCCACCACTCCTAGAGAGGCAGCTTCCTTGTGGAGCACCGCATTATCAACTTCCTCCAAGACTTCAGCCTACTGAAGGCTAAGGGGGGATATATATAGAAATCTTCAGGGACATTGTAAGTCAATAGAGGAAATCTGCAATATCTCAGCGGTCCACTGATACCTGAACAGTGTGAGAAAACAAGGAAAGAAAATGCTGCAAACAAATCTAGATGTTACATCAATAAAACCCAATGACAGCATGGCAGAAGAAATGACAGAAAAGGAGTTCAGAATGTACATAATAAAAATGATCAGAGAAGCAAACGATGAGATGAAAGAGCAAATGCAAGCATTGAATGATTGCACCAATCGACAGTTAAAAGAGCAAATACAGGAAGCAAAAGATCATTTCAATAAAGAGTTAGAGATATTGAAAAACAAACAAACAGAAATCCTTGACATGAAGGAAACAATAAACCAAATTAAGAACTCCATAGAAAGCATATCCAATAGGATAGAACACCTGGAAGACAGAACCTCAGACATTGAAGACAAAATATTTAACCTTGAAAACAAAGTTGAACAAACAGAGAAGATGGTAAGAAATCATGAACAGAATCTACAAGAACTATGGGATATCATGAAAAGGCCAAATTTAAGAATTATTGGGATTGAGGAAGGCCTAGAGAAACAAGTCAAAGGAATGAACAATTTATTCAATGAAATAATATCAGACAATTTCCCAAATCTGAAGAATGAAATGGAAAATCAAGTTCAAGAGGCTTATAGGACTCCAAATACACAAAATTACAACAGACCCACACCAAGGCACATTATTATGAAAATACCTAACATACAAAATAAAGACAGAATTTTAAAGGCTGTGAGAGAAAAAAACCAAATTACATTCAGGGGGAAACCAATACGGATATCAGCAGATTTTTCAATCCAGACCCTAAAAGCTAGAAGGGCCTGGAACAACATTTTTCAAGCCCTGAAAGAAAATGGATGCCAACCAAGAATCTTATACCCAGCAAAACTTACCTTCAAATTTGACGATGAAATAAAATCCTTCCATGATAAACAAAAGCTAAAAGAATTTACAAAAAGAAAGCCAGCATTACAGAACATTCTCAGCAAAATATTCCATGAGGAAGAGATGAAAAACAAAGAAGCAAATCAGCAAAGGGAGGAATTATCCTAAAGGAATTGTCAAATAAAGGAGGAAACAAGTTGTGTCAAACAAATAAATAAACAAAATTTTAAAAATGAACCAAATGACCGGGAAACCAAATCATTTCTCTATAATAACCCTGAATGTTAATGGCCTGAATTCGTCAATCAAAAGACATAGACTGGCAGATTGGATCAAAAAGAAAGATCCAACAATATGTTGCCTGCAAGAGACTCACCTCATAGAAAAAGATACCCATAGACTAAAGGTGAAAGGATGGGGAAAAACATACCATGCACATGGACTCAGCAAAAAAGCTGGAGTATCCATCCTCATTTCCGATAATGTGGACTTCAAGCCAAAGTTAGTCAGAAGGGATAAAGAAGGTCATTTCATACTGCTTAAGGGAACCATAAATCAGCAAGATATAACAATCATAAACATCTACGCCCCAAACAGTGGCTCATCCATGTATGTCAAACAAATCCTTCTCAATTTCAGAAACCAAATAGACCATAACACAATAATACTAGGTGATTTTAACACGCCTCTCTCACCACTGGACAGATCTTCCAGACAAAAATTGAACAAAGAAACCATAGATCTCAATAACACAATCAATAATTTAGACTTAACGGACATTTATAGAATATACCATCCAACCAAGAGCGAATACACTTTCTTCTCAGCAGCACATGGATCCTTCTCTAAAATAGACCATATATTATGCCACAAAGCTAATGTTAGCAAATACAAGAAGATAGAGACACTAGCATGTATTCTATCAGATCATAATGGATTGAAGATAGAAATAAATGAAAGATTAAAACACAGAAACAATTCCAACATCTGGAGATTAAACAATATGCTATTATATGATGAATGGATAACAGAAGATATTAGGAAGGAAATTAAAAAATTCTTAGAGGTAAATGAGAACAAAGAAACATCATATCAAAATCTCTGGGACACTATGAAAGCCGTACTTAGAGGGAAATTTATTTCATGGAGTGCATTTAATAAAAGAAGTAAAACTCAACAAATAAACGACCTAACACTACAGCTCCAAGCGCTAGAAAAAGAAGAACAGACCAGCACCAAAAGTAGTAGAAGACAGGAAATAGTTAAACTCAGAGCTGAAATCAATGAAATTGAAACAAAAGAAACAATACAAAAAATTGACAAAATAAATAGTTGGTTCTTCGAAAAAATAAACAAAATTGATAAACCTTTAGCCACACTAACAAAGAGAAGACGAGAGAAAACCCAAATCACTAAAATTCGGAATGAACAAGGAAATATCACAACAGACAGGATTGAAATACAAAACATAATTAGAAGCTATTTTGAAAATCTATACTCCAAAAAAATAGAAAATTTCGAAGACATCAACAGGTTTCTAGAGACATATGAATTGCCTAAACTGAACGAGGAGGACATAAACAATTTAAATAGACCAATTTCAAGTACTGAAATAGAAGAAGTCATCAAAAGCCTACCAACAAAGAAAAGTTCGGGACCAGATGGGTTCTCAGCCGAGTTCTACAAAACCTTTAAAGAAGAGCTCATTCCAATACTTCTCAAAGTATTCCATAAAATAGAAGAGGAGGGAACCCTCCCAAACTCATTCTATGAAGCCAATATCACCCTGATACCTAAACCAGACAGAGACTCATCAAGGAAAGAAAATTTCAGACCAATATCCTTAATGAACATCGATGCAAAAATTCTCAACAAAATTTTAGCAAATCGCATACAAAAACATATTAAAAAGATAGTGCACCATGATCAAGTGGGTTTCATCCCAGGGATGCAAGGTTGGTTCAACATCAGGAAATCAATAAACGTAATTCACCATATTAATAGACTTAAAGTCAAGAATCACATGATTATTTCAATAGATGCAGAAAAAGCATTTGATAAAATACAGCACCCCTTCATGCTCAAAACACTAGAAAAAATAGGGATAGTGGGAACATTCCTTAACATTGTAAAGGCCATTTATGCTAAGCCCATGGCTCTTATCATTCTAAATGGTGAAAAACTGAAAGCATTCCCCCTAAAAACTGGAACAAGGCAGGGATGCCCTCTTTCACCACTTCTATTCAACATCGTTCTTGAGACTCTGGCCAGAGCAATTAGACAAACCAAAGAAATTAAAAGGATACGAATTGGGAAAGAAGAACTCAAACTATCCCTGTTCGCTGATGACATGATTATATATTTAGAGGAACCAGGAAATTCCACCAGAAAACTCTTAGAACTCATAAGTGAATTCAGTAAAGTAGCAGGTTACAAGATCAATGCCCATAAATCCAACGCATTTTTATACACAAGTGATGAATCTTCAGAAAGAGAAATTAGGAAAACTACCCCATTCAAAATAGCCTCGAAAAAAATAAAATACTTGGGAATCAATCTCACAAAAGAGGTGAAAGACCTCTACAATGAGAACTATACAACACTAAAGAAAGAAATTAAAGAACACCTTAGAAGATGGAAAGATCTTCCATGTTCTTGGATAGGAAGAATTAGTATTGTCAAAATGGCCATACTACCTAAAGTGCTATACAAATTCAATGCAATTCCAATTAAAATCCCAATTGTGTACCTTACAGAAATAGAACAAGCAATTATGAAATTCATCTGGAAGAATAAGAAACCCAGAATAGCTAAAGCAATCCTTAGCAGGAAGAGTGAAACAGGGGGTATTGCAATACCAGATCTTCAACTCTACTACAAAGCAATAGTAACAAAAACAGCATGGTATTGGTACCAAAATAGAAAGGTAGATCAATGGTACAGAATAGAGGACACGGACACAAACCCAAATAAATACAATTTTCTCATACTAGACAAAGATGCCAAAAATATGCAATGGAGAAAAGATAGCCTCTTCAACAAATGGTGCTGGGAGAATTGGAAATCCATATGCAACAGAATGAAACTAAACCCATATCTGTCACCATGCACGAAACTAAACTCAAAATGGATTAAGGACCTCGGAATCAGACCAGAGACCCTGCAGATTATAGAAGAAAAAGTAGGTCCAAATTTTCACCTTGTTGGTCTAGGATCAGACTTCCTTAACAGGACTCCCATAGCACAAGAAATAAAAGCTAGAATCAACCACTGGGATAGATTCAAACTAAAAAGCTTTCTCTCAGCAAGGGAAACTATCAGCAATGCGAAGAAAGAGCCTACAGAGTGGGAGAATATCTTTGCCAATCATACTTCAGATAGAGCACTAATCTCCAGAATCTATAAAGAACTCAAAAAACTCTACTCCAAGAATTCAAATAATCCAGTCGACAAATGGGCTAAGGAAATGAATAGACACTTCACAGAAGAAGATCTACAAGCAATAAGCAAACATATGGAAAAATGCTCAACATCTCTAGTAATAAGAAAAATGCAAATCAAAACCACCCTAAGATTCCATCTCACCCCAATTAGAATGGCGATTATCAAGAATACGAGCAACAACAGTTGTTGGCGAGGATGTGGGGAGAAAGGTACACTCATACATTGCTGGTGGGACTGCAAATTAGTGCAGCCACTCTGGAAAGCAGTGTGGAGATTCCTTAGAAAACTTGGAATGGACCCTCCATTTGACCCAGCTATCCCACTCCTTGGCCTATACCCAAAGGACTTAAAATCAGCAAACTACAGAGATACAGCCACATCAATGTTCATAGCTGCTCAATTCACAACAGCCAGACTGTGGAACCAACCTAGATGCCCTTCAATTGATGAGTGGATAAAGAAACTGTGGTATATATATACAATGGAATAGTACTCAGCCATAAAGAATGATAAAATTATGGCATTTGCAGGCAAATGGATGAAATTGGAGAATATCATGGTAAGTGAGATAAGCCAATCTCAAAAAGCCAAAGGACGAATGATATCACTAATAAGTGGAGGATGACACATAATGGGGGGGAGGGAAGGGTTAGTGTTAGGGTTAGAGTAGGGTTAGGGAGGGGGGAAAGTATGGAGGAAGGAACTACTGTATAGAGGGTAAAGAGGGATGGGAGGGGTGGGGGGAAGGGAAAAAATAACAGAATGAATCAAACAACATTACTCTATGTAAATTTATGATTACACAAATGGTATGCCTTTACACCATGTACAAACAGAGAAACAACATGTATCCCATTTGTTTACAATAAAATAAATAAATACATAAATTAAAAAAAAAATAGGCAGTGCCTGAGCTGTGGGGGCTGATGCAGGTGAAGGCTCCTCTTCTGCATTTCCTGGCTCCTTTGTATTGAACTTAGTAAGTGTACTATCACAGAAAAATGGCATTTTGAATTTAATTTGCATTCTTACTATGTTCCTGTGCCCAAAAGATAAATGGGGAAGAGAGCATCTTGGGAATTCAGTTTCATGGTAGACAGGGTGGGCTTCAGAGCAGAAGCCGTTCTGCTGCCTGAGCTGCTGGCCAGGGTAGGAGGCAGGAGCGCACAGGCTCAGCAGCCAGTCCTCACCAGGCCTGCCATGCGTGGCTGCGAACTCTGAGTGGGAGCTTGCAATCCATCTTGAGGTTGATGCTCAAAGCAATGGTCTCAGGGTGGCCATGGAGCCTGTGTGGGGGCTGGGACCTCACGGGAACAGAGCAGGAGAGAAGACATCCCACCTTGAGAAGCATCCTCTGGGGTGGCCCCTGCAAGGCTGGGCTGAGGCAGCAAGAACGCCCAGCTCCTTGTCACAGAGACTCAAGGTTTACAGTCTTGTTAGCCAACATGTTCACGTGGTGAATAAGTCTGATGGAGCTTCCATAGGTGTATTAGAAAGCAGTTTTACCAGGCCACAAACTTGACTGAATTTTGACCTCTATGTTTGGGTTATGATCAATCTGTCTGGACACTTAGCAAAAGATTCTTTCTGTTCACAATTTAAAATGTGCTTACCATTTGTACCAGTTGACCTTTCCTGAAATCATGCAGTATTGAGTTAAGCTCTTTGAATCTATTTCCATGCCAGAAACTTACATGAGAAATTTAGAAAGATTAGTTGCCAAAATACCCAGCACAATACTTGTACATTTTTGGTATCTAACAAAACCAAAATTCCAGGAACTAAGAACACTCTAGACCTTGTGTGATTTATTCCTTCAGTCATTTCAAACATTGTAGGAACTATGTAGTTATTTGACTACTCATTTTTTGTTTGTACATCTCCCACATTCATATCAGTATACATCAGGTTTGCTTTTAATCACTTGCTGTTTTGAGGAAGCACATTCAAACCACAGATCATACTAATTCAAAAATTGGGTTAATAAGAAATCTCTTGTACACAGGAGCCCCATCACCTGGGAGCAAAGTGGGACTGTAAGGATGATCAAAACCACAAGATCTATTTGAAATCTGTTTGTGAAAATTTTTAAGAACATATATAACAGCAGCTGTCTGCTGAGAATGGGCTCCTGGTTTCAAATGATAGTTTACATTGAAAAGGTTTCTTCTCTTGCTGAAAATCACCTATCATGAAAAGTGGGAGCATGCATAGGATCTCTTCCCAAAGAGTCATTACTGAAATATTGCAGCAATCACTAGGACATTGAAAGGAAACCATTTCTTGGTGTTAAGCACTTAATCTTTGAGCTAACTGAAAAGCAAAACACAAGGCACTCACTGAGAAAAGTGAGTGACTGTACATTGAACCTACTTGCTGAATCTGCTCCTCTTCAGCAATTTTAAGCTGTTTTGAGCCAGTACATTCAAACATTAGTTCAGTCCTATTACATTAACTGGTGCATGAAGAGAGATCTTGCAGATTGGAACACTCATGTCTGGGAGTCAAGTGAGATTGCACAGTTGATCAAAGTCACAAATTCTCATTGGAAACCTTTTGTGAAACATTTTCAGAAAACTCTTCAACTGCAGTTGTCTGCTGGGAATGTGCTCATACTTTGAAAGATACACTTTGAATTGAAAGTGTTTCTTCTGTTGCTCTAAAGCTCTTATATTTCATGCATAATCATCCAAATGCAAAACAACATATTCTTATTGAAAAGAGTGAAGTGCCTCCAAGTTGAACCTATTTGCTGACCCTGCTCCTCTGCATGTTTTCTAGGTTCTTTTTAGACTACACATTTATACCACTGCTCATGACTACAAGCACCAGCCACTTGGATCTATATGGGGCCATGCAGAAGAACTGATTTCCCAAGGACTCAGTGAAATTCATTAGTGAAATTTTTTCAACCACCACAATTCAACTGCAGTTGCCCTTCTGGAATATGCTGCCAGTTACCACTGGTTCAAAGGCTTTGAATGGAAACCTTATCAGTATTTCTGGTAAGCACTTATGCTTTGGGATAAGTCATTCAAATACAAACTATCATATGGTATTTGAACAGAGTGAGTGCCTTGACATTGAAACTCCTTGCTGGATCTGCTTGTCCTCAGCACATGTAAGTTGCTTTCAGCAAGCACACACAAACCTCAGTTCAGTCCTATTACACAAAGTAGTCTAACAAGAGAGCTTTCGTGGAAAGGAGCATTGACATCTTGGAGCCAATTGGGACTGTAGGGATGATCAGATTCACAAAGTCTCAGTGAAATCCATCTGTTAAACATATTATGAAACCTCTTCCATTGCGGTTTTGTGCTGGGAATGTGCTTCTGATTTCAATGATACAGTTTGAATTGAAACTGTTTCTTTTGGGGCTGGAAATCTCTTACATTTCTGTCCTATTCATCCAAAACAAACATATTCTCATTGAGTTCAGAGTAGTACCTCCAAGTGGAAGGTGTTTGCTGACCCTGCTCCTCTGCAGACCTTCTAAACTCTTTTTAGCACACACAAAATGGTAGAACAGGAGAACTCTGGAAGCCACAAAGACCAACCCCTGTGATCAAAGTGGGACCAAGCAGAGGCTCTGTTCCCCCAAGAGCCATTGGAATCCATTAGTGAAACATTTTCAGGAATCAATCTTTAACCTCAGTTGCCCTTTTGGAATGTATATTCAGTTACCACTGGTACAGAGTCAGTGATTAGAAGCCTTTCCTTTACTTGCTGGTAAGCACTTATGCTTCGTGATAATTGATCCATATACAAACAATCATACACTTAAAGAAAACAAAGTGCCTATGTGTTGGTTGAACCTGCTTGCTGGAACTGATCCTCATCACTTGCTATTTTGAGGCAGCACATCCAAAGCACAGGTCCATGCAAATTCACAAAGTGGACTAACAAGAAAACTCTCATACACAGGAGCCACATCCCTTGGGAGCAAAGTGGGACTCATAGAGAACACAGTGTGTATGTGTATGTTGAAGCAACTTGATGGAACTGCTCCTCCTCTGCACTTCTAAGCTATTTTGAGGCAGCACATTCAAATGACAGTTCCATGCACCTGCACAAACTGAGCTAACAAGAAAGCCCTCACAGACAGGATTCTGATCCTCTGGGAGCAAATTGGGACTGTAAAGATCATCAAATACACAAGATGATCTTAAAATACCTTGGTGAACAATTTTAAGGAAGTCTTTAACAGCAGTTGTCTGCCCGGAATGAACTCCTGGTTTCAAATGAAAGTTTAAATTGAAAACATTTTTTTCTGCTGTTGGAAAGCACTTATGAGGTTAAGTGGGAACATGCATAGAATTTATTCCCCCATGATTCACTGAAATCCATTACTGAACCATTTTCAGCAATCACTCTTCAAGTGCAGTTGCCCTTTTGGAATATTCTGCTGGTTGACCATGGTAAGATAACTTGAAAGAAACCATTTCTTTACTTCCTAATAAGCAATTAAACGTTGTGCTAATTGATCCAAATGCAAAACACAATATGCTCAGATGATCCAGTTTAATTTCAAAACATTTCTATTTTTGCTGCAAGCTAAGAGTCCAATGATGCAACTTTCCACTACACTGGTAACATAATTCAATTTTGAATCCAAGCTAAGCCTGGCTTTGTCTCTGTGATTGGGTTATTTACTTTAACTCCTAATGAAAACCAAGCTTGGTCATGATGGAATGAGCAGCAGAGACTCCACTGAAGATAAATGTAATCAATGGATTTGATTAGTTTGGTGGAAAGAAAGTGAATTGGCAAGCAGCCCTGCTCATCCACAGAAGAAAAAGGGACAACATGTATAAATTATAGTTTATAGAGTTTAAAAAAGAAGACTCTGACAGGAAAGGAAATTTGAACATTGGACATTTGATGATCTTCAGAACACATTTTCAATTACATTTAAGAATATATTTTATACCATGTTTTACAAGAGTCCTTTTATCTTTAATATAAATCAGGAAATATTTATGGATTGTATGCTTTTAAAGCTTAAAAGAGATTTTCAACACTTGCAAAATTTGGGGATTATTTTTTCTTCCAAATTTCTGTATACATTTTTTTTCTTTTCTTATTAGAACTAAGTTGACCAAGACTAGGGATGTGACTCAATGGTAGAGGCTCACCTGGCATGTGTGAAGTCCAGGTTTCCATCCCCAGCACCATTAAAAAAGAAGTTGACCAAACCACAATGATATTTGGAATCCAATTCAATATTTTTACAACCATAAAGAGAGGTCATAGTCATTGTGATTTACTCTAAATCCTCAAATATTTCTTTCAAAAAGCTGCTAAACTTTAGGCACTTGGCCCAGAGGTTTCTTCTGGGTCTACAGTGATGGATTCTTTTATGGCTGGTTTTGAATTTCATTGAACCACAGAAGCTTCAAATGGACTGTTGGGCCACAGTGAGAATCTTTATTGAAAAATCCTCTGACTGCAATAATTGAATATGCTTAATTGCAAGGCTCTGTACCATGTAAAATTTTAAATAGCACTAACAATATAATTTATGCTCATTTATGATATAGTTGCTTATTATGGCTCCAGTTCATCCCCTTCATTATCAAAGTTCATCTATTTCCCTGATAGACATTCCCATTGTACCATTGATAGTACTCTGCCCAGAGAAACGCTCTGTTAATTTAGGTTCATGCTGAGAAACAAAGTTTGGTAAAATGCAGATGGCAGGGTACCAGAGCACAGCAATGTCTAAAATAGATGTTGACAGCACATCAAAAGAGAAACAGGTACTGCAGAGCAGCTAAGGATAAATACTGCATTTGAGTCACAACTGTTAGAGGAGCAGCTTATTATAAATGAATGAAGTAAGACAGTAATTACAGTGACAAGAATAAGGAGCAAGAAGCCTGCAAACACATCCCAGGCTCCATGTGGATGCATTTAAGGAGAACTTGCTCCTTGTGTTTGTTCAAAGCCATGGTTCCCGACATGGTCTATCTGTTTCAGCAGCTCCTGAGGGTCAGGAGACCTCTCAGTTTGGATGAAGAGGAAATTTGCATGATGAAGGGGAAAGAGTGTGCTCAGGGCATGCTGCATGGGGGCAGCATGGGGGCTCTTAATTCCACATGCACATCTTTATTCCTTTTTAGAGAATCCTCCCCATTCTGCCAACACACCTGCTCCCTACCTTGTGGGCACAGGTGTGTTTGATATTCTGGGAATAATCTAGTATCTACACCTTAGCCCACACTATCTCTAGCAGACACCTGAGAGGAGGTCCATTTGTTTCAATCAGACATCTGAGAGGCCATTTTCAAATAGAAGCAAATAATGACTTCTTAAGACCAGAATGAATTTGCTTTCCTCTCATCAAAGGCACCATCCCTATTTATTCATGTTTATTTTTCAAACTCAGACTGAAATTTTATCTCATTTCCTTTTTTTGAAGCAATAGCTTCTGATACCTGTTCAAGTAGCTCAAGAATCTAGCAAGAACAATAAAATATTGCTAAGTTAATGTGAGGAATACAATACAATACTGAGTTCTTCTATATAAATTTTAAGAAAATACTAGAGGAAAAAATGTATCAGTTAACTTGATACTTATGTGATGGGAAAATACCACCATTATTTCTCATACTTAAAGAAATCACAATAGAGATCAGTTCCTGAGGTTTTGTGGGGACTCTATGAAATAATATTGGCACATAGCTGTTAAATAAATGGTTAATATTATTATGAGGAAATGTGGATTATGATAAAATGGTTTACAAAGAATTTGGATAGGGGGTGATCTATGGTAGTGTCCTCTGCTCCATGGTGTGTACACAATACTCTTTAGCATTCCTTACACCATGAGCAGGCACCCAGGGAATAAGAACCCCTCATCTGGACCTCTGGTCTTGGGCAGCTTCATGCCCCTGCAGTGCAGGTTGAGAAAATGAACTTCTGCAGCCAGGTCTATCTGTTAAACCGAGTCTTCAGGAGACTGAAAGTACCTGGAGAGGGCTTTGATGGGCTGTGAGTTAAAAGGGCTCAGACACTTTTTGCCAACTGGGGATACATACCCCATATTATTCAATGCTTTACAAATACATAATGGTAAGCTTTTATGTAAAAGCTTCTGGTTTTATGTTTACTTATTGAATGCTAATTAAAATAGTTTTAAACCTTCTGCATGCCAACTGTAGTGTATCTTCAGACAGCATTGGGCAGGATGACTCTCAGATCATACATAGTCTTTGTGCCAAGAGAATATGGTCTGTCCCAATAATTATGTTCTGGGTTGATGTCATGAAAATCTTTCAAAATTAGTAAATCTAGAATATTGCTTTTATTTTACCTGTAAATGTGAAATGGGATTTTGGTGTAGCAAATCAAATTGAGGGAGGTTAAGAAGAATATCAGAAATGGAGTGAGGAGCATAGGACTTGAATTGGACAAGCTGTGGTTGTTGGCTGGTTTCAATTGTCTCATCCAGTCTCAGCAGCTACCTTTTGAAGCTCCAGCATTTTGCCTGTACAAAAGAGATGACTACCCCACACACACATATACATACACTCACACACACAAGGCCATTGTGAGATCTCATCAGTACAGTAAGTCCCATCATGAGCCAAACCTAGTGAGAGCCCATGTAAATGGCAGCTGGTCTCATTGCCCCACAGCAGCAACCAAACCCCAAATTTATTTCAGGAAAGCATCCTCCATTTAACTGAGACTGGCTTGTGAGCACAACTACCATTGACAGAAAATCAAATTCTGTTTATTGCTCAGGAAGTGGGCTTCTGCAGAGCACCATAGATCACAGTCCCCTAGGCCCTGGGTTTCATGGATTGGAACCATGCCTGTATCCCCTGCGGTCACCTGGAAGGGGTAGATGCATGGTGTTGGTTTCAAGTTGTATTCCTCACAAGTGAAAACTGCAGAGCTCCTGATGACTTGAGGACCAGTAGAAACTGACTCATATAGGAGAATATATGGTGAAAAAGTTCCTTTGTTCAGTTTCCTGATGTTATGGCGTCAGGCCCATTAGCTTTTTCTCATCATTTTGCTCATTAGAACAAAGGCCCTGCCCAAAGGATTCAGAGGGAAAGTGGCCAGTGGGGAGTAGAGCAGAGTTAACTCTCCCCAAATGCCTTTATTTTGTTGATAACACTTCTGCCACTGTCCACCACAAATGCTTTCCCTGGCTATTCTTCTGATGTACTTCCCCCTTAGATAAATTTGTAGGTGTAACAGAGGTATAATTATGGACACCTTAGTTTTAGGGTCTGGAAATTCACATGGGCATTGTGTCACTGATTCTCCCATGAAACACTTCATGGTACTTACTCCCTGATCTCAACTGGCTGCCTGATCTTGGCCTGGGAGTTGGCAGGAAGAGCTCAGATGGAGTCATTTCAGTAAAGAATCCTCCTTGTTCCCATTAATGCAGGAGAGTCTCTTATCCATGGGAGCTTCATTTTTCCAAATTTACAGTGGAATAGCAGTAAAATTGAAGAGGTCCTTTGCAAAAGAAGAAAACTTTCTTATTTTTATAAAATAATTCTTAACATAAAAATTAAAGATAAAAGAAGTTGGAAAAGTACTTAATGAAATCTATTGTCTGTGGAAGCATTCACCCCTCACCCTGATTTCCCTGACTTCATTGCGCTGTGTTCATATTGAAAAGCTCTTTGGTACCCTGCTCCCTTCACACCAGATTCAAAATGAACTTTTTCTATAACATTCCAAGCTTTTTGTATGCCTATTACTAATGCCCCAAAATGTTTTAGTGTATAGGTTTGCCATGATTGAGCAAAACATCTTGCTTCAGATGGTTTAAGAGGTTTCTGATCATTTACCGCATACATTAACAGTAACTGCCAGAGGCTCCTCTCCAGCTGTGAAGTCAGGTACAGCCCCTCTTCTTTTAGACCTTCTCTGAGCCCAGACACCCCCAGGAACTCCCTTCATATGTCCATCAAGTTCCCCTTCTCTCAATTCTCCCGACACACTGATCCTTCTTACACCTAGATTTTATCCCATCAGCCTACCTTCATAACAACTGGCCTGAGTCCTATCAACATAACTCCCTGCCTGCTGCAAGTACATTGCAAGAGACATGTGCTTCTCTTCCTGGTCCCAACACATCCCTTCCTCTGCCTGAAGGGACATGGCCCCCAGGTAACTTCCTTCAGAAGAGAGGTAGAGATTCCTCGCCATGGTGCATGGAGACAGTGTGGCACATCCCCTTGGTGGGTGGTGATTTTATTTGCCAGGCCCAGCTGTATGCCTCAGTGAACTTCACCTGGAGGGCCAGATCCACTCCTCTGCAATGAGTCTGAGTTTCAGTCACAGAGCTGGTCCTCTCCAAGGTCTGCTCTGTCTTTGGGACTCCCTCTTTGTACTAAAAAATCCTTTTAGCTTTGTTTACATATTCTTCAGTTATACAATAGATTCCTTGAGTGGATTCCTTCTGCCTCATATTTGCATCCTTCAACCAAAAGCTCCCCAAACCCTCTCCAATGTTGTAGTTTTGATTTTTCAACTAAAGTTTACTATTTGAGCAAGGAAATGATCAGAGGTACCAATCAATGGAGTCTCGATGTTGTTTTCTCTGCTACTTTTGCATAGCAACAGTCCAATTTCCTTTGGTAATTTGGATCAATCACCTCAGCCAGATGGAAAACCCTTTTCCAGCCTGTTGCTTTAGGGAACTAAGTAGCTCCAATCTCCAGGTATGTAACTCTCATTCACTAAATTGATAAAACCACTGTTGAGTCTCCAGGTGGAAAGAGTTCCTGTGGGAGTCTAGGATCTCTGATTCAGCAGAACTCAAAGTCTTTGGGCTAGAATGTTATCTTAAGTCCTTTTCAATGTTGGTTTACAATGTAGATCATTTCAGGAATTTCTTCACAAAGTGGCCTTACTACAAATCTCATGCATTTTTTTTTGATCATTGGCTTAGTTCAGCCATGAGACAGGACATGGCAATCACCATTGTTTATTAAAAGGAACACAGGTGATGGCTTTAAAAAGACATCCCCATACCAAACACTCAGTGGTGTCTGCTTTTAGCAATACTGTGTGAAGTCCACCTTCCCCAGAGCTGTCTGCTTTTCAGAACCTTGGGTTTCAAACTGCTGGTCACAATATATGAGAAACATAAAATAAGTTTAATGAATTGGCACCATATATTAAAAAAAAAATAGAACAGAATAGAGAATACAAAAAGAAATACCAAAGTCCATTGCAAAAGTCGTAAGATATGTACAAATTTCTGAGACTTTTGTTTGAGTTTGAATGTGTGTAATCATGTGTTACGTCATGATATAAAATATACTCCTTTCTGTTATTTACCCCCAAAAAAGAATAAAAGAAGAAAAGGAAGAAATTTCTTTTCCTTAGGACTTATACCTTGAAATTGCTGGTACAATTCATGGAGAGAACAGTTATGCAGTGGTGATTTTGTGGTATTAGTTTCAGAGAAAAACTGACCCAAAGTACTCAGCTTATAATTATTGAAAGGATAATGTTAGTATTAACACATGTGACACTACCTAAGACCCTGTCCTAAACAATCACTGATAATCCTGTCCCCCTGGAACTGGCATTATGATTATCATCATTTTGCAATGAGGAAACATAAGCACAGAAAGGTAGTTTCCTGAAGGTTAATGGTCCAGAGCCTGCAGAGTGAACACTCAAATACCAGCAGACAGCTTATTTGTAAAAACTTTCCCTGACTCCCTTGGCAATTTCTTACTGTATCATTCAGAAAAAAAGAGGTGCATGGGGTTTGCCCTAATAACCTTATTAGCATAATGCTAATTTGTTCCTAAAATGGAGGCCTGGGAGAAAGGATGACAGGGCCATGCTTATACTGAGCAACAGCTGCAAACCTTGGCAGCATCCTGGGGTCCTGAGGTCATGTGTGATCTAAATAGGAGAGTTTTATGTATGAGTAGGGATGTCTTCCATGAACACAGGATGAGACAGTAGAGGCTCACATCTCACCAAATATGTGACATTTATTCTTTTATTAAAGCAAAGTGTGCTGAAGGCCTGGGTTCCAGATCCTAAGTACACAGAAGGGAAAAAAACAACAGAGGGCACTTTTCTGTGAATGAAAGGCACTAATAATAGATGACAAAAAGAATAAATAGATGCATATCAACATTTCAGGTGGTTTGAGTTGAAGGAAAGCAGAGCAAGAGAAGATGGCAAAGAGCTAAGCAGCTGATCTGCAAAAACTTTGATGAAGAGGTAATTTGCTGGAATAGAGCACTGTAAGTGAGCAAGCCAGCAGAGAGTTAGAGGAAGAACATTCCTGGCAGAAGGTACAGTACAGAGACCATGCCATTTCATTGACTCATTCCACAAAATCCAAATAAAACCCATTCTAAACCTTCATGATCATTTGCAGCTTCAAATGGTACAAGAAGTCAGAAGAATTGGCTGAGGGGTCCTTGAGATATTTACCTTGTGAGAGGAATTAGTGGGGCAGGAAGAGTGGCTTCCATTTTCTACAATGCACATTTCAGTATTTTTAAAAAATCACTAAGAAGGAGCACATATTTCCTTTATAAAAAAATTTTACTTTATACATTATCCATTTTACTTTATAAAATGGATAAAGGCTATTTCAATTAATAACATATTGAAGAAAGAGTTCTGCATTCTTTTTAGGTCCTCCTAAGTGTTAAGGAGAGATTCACTAGCTTCTGTGACCACCAGAGAAAACCCGGTGGAAAAAGAAAAGAGAAGAACATATGAGACTCCAGCCAATTTGTTCCTACATCCCAATGACCTAGCTCAGAGTTTTTTAACTGGGAGTAAGTCCTTACCACAGAATCCAATTGGCAACTGTAATTGAGGTTATGTGGGCTGTCACAATTAGAGGATGCTATTGGTATCTAGCAGGTAGACACCAGAAGTGTTGCTAAACACTGTACAATATGCAAGACAATCTCCACAACAGAGGACTGTGTGGTTTGTTAATGCTTATTAATCCAGAACTGCAAAGCCCTGATGTAGATGAAAAAAAATAGCATCATAAACAAATGGTCTCTGGAACCCCTGTCTCTGCTTTGATTTCCAGGTACCATTGCCATGGAGACAAGGTGAGACACTCAGGCAAATCCAGTGTCTGTGCAGAACTTTCAAGGGAAAACAACAGATAGTCAATAAATCTGCAGTGTTGACAGTAATAAGCAAGGCTTCGTAGGTGCTGACTTCCTCATCCATCAAATTTGGAGTCAGTACCAGGAGAGGCCTCTCTGGAGCAGGGGATTCTTGATTCACCTGCTTCAATGTTGATACTCAAAACTGCAATCTCTGCAAGGCACAACTTGCTTTCTCTTCTATTTCACCCGTGTTCAGAAAGAACACTCTAATGAGAGCCCCAGCTGCAAAACTCTTCTGAGAAATCACAGTCATCACCATCAGAGATACAGGTGGTACAGGTGGATTGGAATGGTTATTGAGAAACTCAGAAAGATCCAGAGAGTTTACTAATCTGATAGCATATGTAGTGTGTCATTTCTTCTGGTGGTAAATTCAACATTGAAGCTATCACCTTGGATTTTTTGGTCCCTGTCTGGTTTTAATTCACCCCTATTTCACTTTAGGATTATGTTTTAGAAGGTATTCCTTTAACACCTGATGTTGATCTTCCTACTAAGGAAAAGGGAAGTGTGGCCATTTTCTCAGAAAGTTATGAAAGCTCTTATCATGCCAGAATGGAACCAGCAAGGCATCATCAACACAAGGCCAGAGTTCAGTCTTTTCCCAAGATGATCCATCTTGAGTATTTCTTTCTTTCTTTGTCTCTCTCTCTCTCTCTCTCTCTCTCTCTCTCTCTCTCTCTCTCTCTCTCTCTCTCTCTCTCTCAATGTTATTACCAGGGTCTCATTTTAGCTGTAATTGAAACTTGAAAAGTATCGGTATCAAGTATCACCTCTGGGGAAAGTCTCTATCAGAGATCAATTTGGCATAAGGACTTTTAACATATTATACCACTAAAAAGTCACACAGGGATGAGGGTACAAATAAATGGAAGACAATTATCAATTGCATCAGAAATCTAAACAATGCATTCACACATTGAATCCACTGTTCACTTCTGAGACTATGGTCCAAATTTCAAAGATGTAGGTAATTTCAAAGTCATAGTTAACTGCATCTGTTTCTGTGCTCTGGAAACATGGTGGTTCCTTTGGCTAGTAGCACTGAAAATTCTCTTTGGGGGATTCCTCCTTCCCACTCTCCACCCATGTGTTTTGATGCAGCTAATACTTTTCTGGGTTCAGAGAGAGCAGTCTGTGGCTAAAGTCAGAGAAATTGTTCACTTCCTTTTGCCATTGTGATCTGTTGAGAGGTAAGGACTCATGCCATTTCAGCCCTAGGCCTCAGATGCTGTGGAACAATTCAAGTACTGGAGAAACATAGAGTTCCCTTTCTAATTAAACTTATTGCTGGGAGTTTATAGCTTGCAAATGAAGGATACTCAATATAGAGGGAATATTGCTAAGAATTCTTCCACCGAGGAAAGAAGTGCAGTCCATTGTTTACCTAGGATGGAATTCTTGCCTTTTTTTTTTTAAATTGAGTGCTTGAGTTCACCAGGGTAAGCTTTTCATGCTCAGCCCATGACCCTGCTACCAAGTATGTCTCCTATAAGGGGCTTTTGAATGTTTGTGAAGTGGACACCATGTGGAGGACAAGATCTTCACAAGATTATGTGGAATGTGGATGAAGTCACTTTCAAGTCAATGTCCTCCTGAATTTTTCAGTTATAACACTTGACACATGCCTGTTTTAAAAAATGTTTGTTTACACAAACCTGTGTTAATTGGGTTCATAAGAAGCAAACATTTCTAATACAAGGATGTCTGCACAGAGACAGGCATGACACTCATATCAGTTTGCTCACGGTGCATCTACTTCAGATTTTGCTAGTTAGTGAGAATTCATGTGGTCACCCTGCAGAGCTCTCCTCTGAGACCCCCCACACTTGCTGAGAAAGAATCTTCTTCCTGAGGAAAGTGGCACACCCATGTATTTCCCTGGGGCTTTCTATGCAAGTCCTTTGAGGTGCCTCAAGTTTTTAGATCCCAGGTCCAGTCTGTTCCCAGGTCCTGGGGGGGTCAACACCCCTCCAGAGGCCCTGAGACAATCTTTCTCAATGTTCACTGCTAACCTGTGATGATCTCCCTATGATTCTGTATGAGCTACAAAATCTGAACATAACTTGCACGAAACTCAGCTCATACTTAGCAAGGAAAGCTGGTTATTCTTATAATAGGTAGAAAATCACCAGGACTTATATCCAAGAGTTTATTACACAGTTATTAAAGCTAATTTCAGTTAATGCAGTCAATTATTTAATAAAATTTTACTGTACCAATGCTCAGATTCTTCAGCCAACCCTGGGTGACTGTGGGACCAACACTCACCTGGCTATTGTTCCCTGATGCTGGCTTTGCAATGAAAAAGGTGGATGACAAACACATCACAGACTAGATGACTACCAGGAGTGATGTGTGCACAGAGAGCTAAACAGGGAAGGCAGGAGAGGGGAGGGACAGGGAACATTTCTCTACGGGATCCTCAGAGAAGACATCCCTGGGGATGTTCTGAATGCTGAGATTTAAAGGATATGGAATTTAAAGGAGGAATACATCATGCATAGAGTCCAGGCAAGAGTGTTATAGCAATCAAGGAAGCTCAGGGTCAGAAGTCATTGTTGCAGTGGATGGAGGCACCAGGCAGCTCCTATGGGACTGGGCCAGGAAAGCAAGCAAAAGGCTGTAAATGGGATGAAGAGAAGACAAGGAAGGAGGAACCTTGCTGACTTGCTTAGACCTCAGTGAGGAACCTGATTTATATTGTCAGGGAAAAACATCATTGGAGATCATGAAATAGAAAATGTTACATACAGACACAAAAACTAATTCTGTATCATTCATGGAGAAAAAAAGACTGAGACAGATAACAACAAGGTTGATTTGTAATTAGTTTCTTTATGTCTGTCTTCTGCTCTCCATGAAGGGCATAGATCAAAGGGTGCTGTCACCCTGCACCTAAATTCACTGCACAACTAAAAACTGAAACAAGGGCACCACAGAAACCCTGACCCAGGTCCATGTGCACTAGATCTGCATATTCTGAGGACTCAGCTTGTCAACTCCTGAGGGCAGAGCAGGGATTCACAGAGAACAGGCTGCATCTTCCCTGTCCTGCTCAGAGGCCATCACACGTCAGATCTGCAGAGAAGGAGCCTGTGGATGCATGTGGTCCACACAGTGTCAGGTACTTTGATGGCCACACAGTTGCCCATGCACCATTTTGAAATGACAGAAATAAAATTCTGAGAGCTGTGAGGCCATTTCCCAAACTGATGCCTCAGATCCCCCAAATATTGTCTCCTGGAATTTTTTGAGCAATCACTGTAAAGATCCCCCTGCCCACCCGAGAACAGCTGCTGGTTTCAAGTTTATCATCTATGCTGATCAGAGGGACATTTTCAGATAATGGTGAAGATCTTCTTTGGGAAGAAAATAAGTTCAAGGGTTGGCTCTCACTGCCTGTGCCTCCAGGTGAATGTTAGAGGGCAGGATGTTGGTCTGAATGCTGCCACCCACTTCAGTGCCACACTCGGGTACAGGTAACTTATGTTTTCCTTTCCAACTCTGATGTCTGAGAGGAGTTGTGTAGACCTTCGTCTACATTGGGACACTTGGATTCCTAATTATATCTAGCTAAGACTAAAATAGCAGAAGTTCATGAGAAAACAAATAAATAATCCACAAGAGATTACATACCTGAAAACGGACAGTAAATTCACTCCTGTGTGGAATTTTCAAAATTGTAACTTACTAACTTTCCCAAGAAGGGCAACTGAAAACATCTGGCTAAAATAGTTTAAAACTGGCTTTTTTGAAAGTTTGGAGAGCTACCAAGGCAGGCAGGGCAGGAGATCCAGAGGCCTTGGTGAAGGGGATCTCACTGATGCAGCTTGGCACAACACATTCGCTGTGTGTGAACACTCTGAGCCAGACCCTCACCTCTGTGGACTTCAGCAGGCATTCCAGCAGACCCTGAGGCCAGGCAGTATTCTCAGCAGCCTCCAGAGGCTCAAGCTTCAGCTCCTGACCCTCAGAGTAGCTAGAACTTTAAAGGCCCAGAGCCAGGAGAGAAGAGAAAGGACAAAAAGAACTTAGAACTTGGAGGCATTTGATAATGCCTTTTCTGCATAGGAAGGAAACAGAACCTGCCAGGAAAGCTCACTAAAAGACTGAGGAGCTCAACAAAACAATCAGCAGCCTCACTGCTCTGGGGAGATGAAATGACAGTTCATGGCTGCCTTGATGTGTGAAAGGAGTGCCACTCTAGTGCATGCAGGGTAGAATCACTCTCTCAGTGTGTGGTGTGGCTCCAGTGAGTATTCACAGGGGTGGAAAAGAAGAAGGCTAAGATTTATCTAAGATTTATTCACAAAACTCTGAATTGTCTGTAAGTCCAGAAACAAGTGATAATAATGACTCTAGAAGGAAACAGAGGTGAATTTCTGTACATCCTTAGACAAAGCAAGTTCCTTAATTAGTTCACAGGAAACATGATTTTATAGGAAAAGACAGAATTGCTCAATAAATTAAAGAATTTTATTTACTAAAAAATGCAGCAATTAGATTGATGATGGTGTTCTATTCACAATGTCTGTGAGCATCAAAACCTCACATTTGAAAAGAAAACCTACAGAGAGGGAGAAATTCTTTTCCACATGCACATCAGATAGAGCATTAATCCCCCAAATTTATAAAGAACTTACAAACTTTACACCAAAAATACAAATAACTCAATCAACAAATGGGTTAAGAAACTGGATATTTTACAGAAGAAAATATACAGGTGATTAACAAATATATAAAAAAGTGTTCAACATCTCTAGTAATTAGAGAAATGTGAATTAACACCACCTTAAGATTTTATTTTACTCAAATTAGAATGGCTATTATCAAGAACACAAGCAATAATAGATGTTGGTGTGGATGTGAGGAAAAAGGCACACTCATATATTGCTGGTGGTGTTGCAAATTGGTGTAGCCACTCTGGAAAGCAGTATGGAGATTCCTCAGAAAACTTGGAATGGGCCCACCTTTTGATCCTGTTATTCCACTCCTCAGTTTATAACCAGAGGACTTAAACTCAGCATAATACAATGACACAGTCACATCAATGTTTACAGCAACCCAATTCACAATAGCTAGATTGTGGAAACAACCTAGATGCCCTTCAGAAGATCAATGGATAAAGAAACTGTGGTATATATACACAATGGAATATTACTCAGTCATAAAAATAATAATATTATAGCATTTTCAGGTAAATGGATGGAATTGGAGAATATCATGCTAAGTGAAATAAGCCAATCCCCAAAAAACAAAGACTGAATGTTTTCCCTGATAAGTGGATGATGATGCATAATGGGGGTGAGGGGTGGGGGTTAAAAGAAGAATGGAGAAACTTTGGATTATGTAGAGGGAAATGAGAGGAGGGAGGGGGGCAGTGGTATAAGAGATGGTGGAATAAGACAAATCATTACCCTATATACTTGTAGGATTACACAAATTGTGTGAATCTACATTACATATAATAGAAATAAAAATTTTTACCCCATTTGTGTACAGTGAATCAAAATGCAGTCTGTAAAAAAAAAAAAAAACTCACATTTGTATACCTTCAATATGTGTGATTTTTATTTGTGGACAACACCACAGTATAGCCACTTTTAAAAACACCAATAAGAAAAAGCAAACTGCAGAACCAGTAGAAATGTACAGAAGGAGAGGATATTCAATAGAAAGCTGAAAAAAATTTGAAACAAGTATTTCATACACAGAAAAGTATAATGGCCACTGAAATTCAGTAGATTGACTGATGCTGGGGAAGTTCTTACTTGCAAGGTTGAAAAAAGACATCCTAGGGTGCCAGGTTCCTATTTCTCAATTTTGTTGTTATGCATATGTATTGATTTTGTGAAAATAAAATAGAGTTATGCACCTACAGATATAGATGTGTTTTTCAAGTATAAGATGAATTTTATTTAAGAAATCATTCAATAAATTTTACCTTGAAGAGTAGAGAGCACTTTCAAGTCCAACCAATAGGAGTAACAGGGGCTGGTTTTACCTGTCCACCAGCTACAAACAAATAATGGAGGGAAGTAGGAAACATGGATTTGAAAGCACTGAACATCAAACAACCAAGGACAGTGACCCCTGAGCCGTGGGATGCACACTGGATGAACTCCAAGCCCTTCAGCTTGAGCTGGGGGAGGACACTGTAGTTGTGGTGCAGGGAAGAAGAAGGTTCCAGCAGGTCCCCAAGTGGAGGGACAGAGCTGAACTTCCACATCTAGGATCTACATGTCAAAACCTGGAAGAAGAATGCAGAGCAGGGAGAACCCAGGGATTTTCTGAGGAGCTTGTGGGTATGGAGCAGACTGACGGGAGGTCAGCTGTGTACCAGAAGCCTGCCTGAGCCTGGGTTCTCACCAGCCAGTCTGGGAACCTCCAGATTCACAGAGGACTGAATGGAGCACCCAGCAGGTTCTGAGTCTAGTGCTGGGGATTGCTAGCCCTGTGTTGGCACCGTTCCAGCTGCAGCTATGATTCCAAAATCAAGACCTAAAGATGAAGATGAAAAATTATTATTAATGGAAATATAGTGGTGATTACTCCATCTTTCTCTTCTCCTTCTTCTTCTTTAATTGGGGGAGACATACTTGTTTCCTGCTTGTGCCCTGGAATTTAAATCTGTGATGTATAGGGAAAATGCCTTTATCCCAGTCACTATCAAATGTGACAAGGCATCATCAATGCTATCTCAAAAAAAAAAAATCACCATTTCCTGTGATTGTTCTGATGCACATTAAAACAGATGCCTCTTGTTTACCTAGCCTGTTCTATTTTCTATAACTTGACTTTGGTCATGCATTGTGTGCGGATGACTTTCAGAGTGTAATATCTTCAGTGAGATGTTCGATCTCCTCTTATTTCGTTTCCTTCCCCACTTTTCTATTTTCTCCATTAACAATACCTTTGTGCTTCTTAAACTTTATTCAGTATGGTCTTGGCCTCCCTGCTAGTAGAGTTCCAGTCAGGGTCTTCCTAAGAGAGTCACTTGCCAAGATATGAAATGTGGAAAAGCAGGGACAGTTTTGATCTCCTGTGGCAGGTGCAGAAGCATCAACATCCTGACTTCCTCCTGAGAGCCAGCTACGTGGATGTTGCAGGCACAATTTTCAGGGGTTCCTGAAGCCTTTCTCCCTCTGTTGCCCAGTACTCCCCAAGGTTGCAAAGTCCACCAATTTCCTGTAGAAAATAATTGTATTAAAAACTTCCAGTGGTTCAGTCCTGTAAATGGAATCAGTTTCTTGTTCTTATTGAGTTAGTTTTGTTTGTTTTAAGACAGTATGTTGTGTGGATTTTTAACATTTAAAATTTGGTTAGTAAGGCCTAAAATTAAATTTACTATCTTGACTACATGTAAGCATACAGTTTCAGGAGTCTCAAATGCACTGTCAAACAACTAATCTCCAGAAATATCTTGTCAAACTAATTCTCCAACCCTACTGAAACACCAGACCACTTTCTGTGTCTGCAAATTTGACTGGGTTCCTCATGTAAGTGGGTAGCATGGTATTTGATCAGAGCTCATTTTTCTCTGATCTGGTTGTTCTTTAGCTATGTTTAGCATATGGATGGTTGGCCTAAAGAATGAGGTAGGTGTTTTATACTCAATAGCATAAAGCATACTCCTATCATAGAATTCCAAAATGTTTTGCTTGTGGAAAAAATATGTAATATATTTTTTACTTGTTTTGCACCTACCTGTTGCCCTGATAGAGAGAGTCCACTGGCTTGAGGACAGCAGGCAAGGTGAACTGTGCAGGCAGCTCCCACCAACCTTAGTACCCTGTGAAACCACCTCACCATGCAGCTGCTCTCTGCATTAGACATGCTGCTGCTCACACCAAGTGTTACCCATACATAATTTCTCTTTAGTTCTGTTACTGGCCTCTCTCTGGCTACAGACAGATAAGTTATTTCATATAACTTAACTCAGTCAATAACTCAGTCACACTAAAATTGAGTCAATGGATTCAATCAGATCTCCACAACTCCACAATCAGATCTCTGTAACTTGGCAATGATCATGCTTGTGGTGAGGTGGTTAGGTGAATCACTGGGTGTCAGGAGTGAATATGTAGGACCAGGAAGGATCTAGCTTAAACTTCCTGGCTGAAATGGAGATCATTAGCCATTCGTGGACAGCATTTTGATTAAGTCCTAGGGGAGATGAAGTTGGCTGCCAAGATAAGATAACAGCATGGGGGCTTCCCATCTCCCAGAGACCAGGGACTATGCCAATGTTCTGTTTAAGATACTCAAATTTGAGGGGGTGTTCTAAATGCTTCTTATGAGTGTAGAAAACATGCAGAACCTTAGTTACTCAGAACATTTTTGGAAACTTTTTTAATAGAAACAGTGTAAACTCTAGAGCTCACACTGGAAAAAAAATTATTGTGCACATAAATATTCTAAGGTCGGTTATTTATTTTTCAAATCCACAGTGGACCAGAAATACCAAAGTATGAAATGAGATCATGCAGATGTGAAGATGCCAGAAGTTTATGCATGAGAAACAGGCATGGGACAAACAGCTCTGCAGACTTCAGTTCTCACATTTATCTGCATCTTTACTACAACATTAAGATGTTCATAGTAAGAACACCTTACTATGTGTGGTGTTCCCAAGGACTCAACCTGGGGGAGGTGGACAGGTTCTGGGAGTTCCAGCAGGGGATGCTGTCTTGTCTTGGGAGAAGCCAGAATCCCTTGGGTCTTCGTGCTTTTCAGCTTGAGTGCTTGATGTTCAGACACCAGAGGAGGCTGCTAAACACCATAGCTGTTCAAAGAGTTGTGGAGTACAGGTGCTTAAGGGTCCCCCTGGACTTCCCTTACATATTAGCAGATGGTACAGACCTTTAATAATGTCCAGGTATTGTAAGAATAGTGTATGACTATGATAGTTAAGAAGCAATAACCTACTGTCAAGTGGCTGCCAAGCGCCTAGCACATGGAAGTTGTGTGGCCAGTGGTACTTGACATTTCCAGGTAGGATTTTCATATATAGCCTATGAGGTCTCATATCATGGAGGTAGATCCTAGGACCCTCTGGCCTTATAGCTTAATTTTCATTGAGGAGGGGGAAGACAGAAGACTAACTTAACTAAGAAAAATCTATTGCCTGGAATTAAGATTAAAAAAAAAAATGAAGTAACTTGGTTTCAGTTCCATAATTTATACCTTAAGTTGGAATTTTTTTTTAAAAGACCAGTTTCTACTTACCTGGTGTCCCTTGTCCCTGCAATATCTACTCAAGAAGCTGTTCTTCTCTTCCTCCTTAACAACTTTAAAGGTGAGACCTTGGCATTAGTAATAAGTGTGTTTGCATGTGCTTAGTGCAGGCAGGAAAAGGCTTCCTTCCATGAGTTCTTGCCTTCACAGAAGGGCATCACTCCATAAAACAGCATCATGTCAAGTCAACTAATATTTTGACCTGAAAAAAATTTGCCTTGAAGCATTGAAAATAATTGAGTGCTGCCAAGGTGTGGTACCTGACATCTGGTGATCACAGCAGGACTTATAGCACCCCAGGAACTGATGTGTTTCACACCAGCTTGCCCCCAACCCTCACCACTCCTGAGTGACTCTTCTGGTCTTCTTGCATTAATTCCTGAGGCAAAGCAGCCCCTGGAAACAGATGCACTTGGCCAGAAAAGCAAGGAAACAAAGGAGCATAGTGACTCTTTATTAATAGAGCTTTGCAGCACTCAAGCTGAAAAGCACGAAGACCCAAGGGATTCTGGCTTCTCCCAAGACAAGGCAGCATCCCCTGCTGGAACTCCCAGAACCTGTCCACCTCCCCCAGGTTGAATCCTTGGGACACCACACAGCAGCCCAAGCAATCACATGTCTTTCAAGAACTGTGACTTCATTTTCTAGAAGCCACTAGGGAAGTGCATGGAACCAACAAAGCAGGTCACAATGGGAACTGTGCATAACACAAAGGTGTGCACCCATAAAGAGATCAGCCTGGACCCCATCACTCAGCTGCTTCCCTGCCAGAATGCTCCACCACGGATGGATTCTCTGTTTTCAAGAGCAGCAGGAAATTTCATTTCAATACCATATTAGAACAGTTTTAAATTTATAAGTTTCCTGCAAATATGGTGCAGAGTTTCCACATATACCAGTAGGGGACACCAGTGACCTCTGACAGTGAGGTCTAACATTACTTTCATACATTGTTCACAGGTTATGAATCAATATTAGTATCAACATTAGTGCATTTATTATTAACTAAAGCGCATGCCTTAATCAGAAGTATCAAAGAACTGTTTAGTGTGCTGACATAAAAATATTGATCAATGTTACAAGTAGAAAATTGGTCCCCAAACCTGTCCACATCCTGAGTCTTGGAATCTATGCCACCTTACATGGCCAAGAGACTTAGCAGTCTTGATTCAGGGGTAACTTGATGGAGAAACCGGAGGCTGTCCTACATTTTCTGGGCAAGACCAGGGGCATCTCCATGGTCTTTGTTAGAGACAGACAGGATGGGTACAGTCATTGAAGGTCATGGGAGGATGGATGGTGAGGAAGAAGAATGTGAGTGTGAGCCACAAAGACTGACACCTCCAGAAGCTGAAGGAGATGACTCCTCCTGCAGCCTCAGCAGACAGAGGCCTGAGGACACCTTGCTTAGTTAGACCCATCTTAGAAGTCTGACATCCAGAACCCTAGGATAAGCAAAGTGTGTTGGTTTCATACCAAGTTTCTTGCAATGCATTGTCACAGCAAAGACTAACACAGTGACAAATTCAATTAGAAGGAAAATACCCTGCCAGACACCAGCCACTCCACCAAGTGCCACTTTCCAGAGGACCTTTCTGGAGTCCCACCTGAGGTGACCCAGTGCAGCTGGGGCTGTGCCCCTCTGCACCTCAGACCCTGCAACAGCACCAGAATCTTAGAAAGGGCACAATGGACTGGTGTTCAACAGATGTGTCTCCCCTTCGACACCTGCCACGTGAGTGGCTGGCACTCTTGTGCTCTTTGTTCTTCTTGAGCAAGAGTTTGACAGATGTGATCTTTGTTTGTTGCTGTCTTTTGGGGCTGTGAATACTCATCCCTGTTTCTTACTTACTTTAGTTGTGTCTTTGATTTCTTATTATGAGTGCAATGACATGCATACTTGAGTCTGCAGGTGAAGCATCGCTGCAGACAGAGAAATAAAGCTTTTGAAAACTAAGCCTGCAGAGAAAGTGCTTTCTAAGAGCAAATCATCAGCCCTTCCATCTTCAAGGGTCTAGTGAAGAAATCACTCATTGGCCTATCTTGCTCTTCTCTTTCTTTTTCTACCTTAACTGTGAAACTTCTCTTTCATTTGGTTTGTGCCTCTGAGATAAACATCACATGAACCAAAGTCCAAATGAAGATGAACTTGGACTAACAAGACAATCATCAGTATCAGTATTTCTCAGCCCTGTGCAAAGGCCCATGATTTGTTCTTCCCCACAGAGGATCCAAGGCAGGAAGGTCTTTCTGAGATTTCTCATCCATCTTTCTTTTCATTCCCTTCCCATAACCCATTTGCAGACCTGCCATTGAACATCAGTGCACCTATTTCTCCTATTCATGGGGAACACCTCCTGGACACTCCAGAATCCCTGTTGGGTATGGCTTAAACTGCAACTGTGCCACTCACCACCTAGGTGAGCCAGTCAAGCTACACTCCCTTTGTGTTTCAGCTTTCTCCCCAGTAAATAGCTACAATGGAAATGTTGCTCTCAGAGTTATTTTGAGTGGAAAGTCAGTTTGTGCACATGCACATTATCTGTCTTGCACATAATTGGCCCTTAGTAAAATTTAAGAATAGTATGAATACTATTACATTTTTGGAAAGGCTCAGCCCATCTGACTCCAGAGTCCAAGAATTAACCACTGGTCAGTAAAACATTTATAAATATTGTTTGAAATGACAGATTATTTTAAATGCACTTACTTATTTCCATTTGTATGTATGCAGTATGTATGTGTATGCTTGTGTACATAAATATGTACATAGATGCAGGTGTGGGTATTGATGTAGAGAAAGGGGCACACAGATGTGTATACACAGGAAGATAAAAATGTATTTTTCCCCTTGAAGAGGAAGCCTTCTGGAAGACAGAATTAATAAATAATTAATAAACTGGAACATGTGTCTGAGAAATTGCTCAGAACACAACACAGAGAGGCAAAGCACTAAAGATATTCAACAGAAGTTAAGACACATGGAGAATAAAACAGGCAGGTTTTCAGGAGAAATTTTTAAAAGTGAAGAGGCAATATTTGAGGAACCAAATCTAAGTATCAACTGAAATTGATGACAGAAAAGCATCTTCACATTCAAATGCTTATATCAAATCCTCAACAAAATTTTCTAAAGCCCACATGTATGATAGCATATTGAAGCAAGTTTTAAAATTATGAAACTGCACTAATCAGTAGTTTAATAGCAAATAAGGGGGTTTTTTAAATCAAGTGATGCCTAAATTCCAGGAAGTAATAATATATAATTCTGATAGTTTTGTCATTATATATCCTCAGGTTATGTGTTTAGATAAATATTAAATTGAAATTATGCCTCAGAGTCTTAATATACAAATTTTTAAATATCAAGCATCAGTCAAGAGTCAAGAGTATACTAATGGAATACAGAAGTTAAAAGAATGAGATTATATTCAAAAACCTGAGTTATATTCAACCTGAGTTAGAGAATTTTTAATCACTGTGACAAAATATATGAGAAAAACAACCTAAAGGTGGAAAGATTTATGTTGGTTCATACATATTCAGAATTTTCAGTCCATAGTTGGCTGGTTCCATTTTTCTGAGCTCAAGATGAGACAGAACATCATGGCAGAAGGTCATGGTGGTGGAAAAGCTGTCAGCTGATAGCAGCCAGGAAGGAGAGAGATAGAAAAAGGACTGGAAACAAGAAAAGCACTTCTAGGGCATGCCTTCAATGACCTCCTTCCTCTAACTAGGGCCCAACTCCTAAAGTTTCCACCACTTCCCAATAATGCCAACAGCTATGTATCCCTCAGTGAATTAATTCACAGATGAGGTCATATCTCTCCTGAGCTACTCACAACCCAAACACCCCCACCTCTGAACATGCTGCACTTGTATCCAAGATTTCAGCGCATGAGCAGATCAAACCACAACAAATACTTGTGAAATTTTAGTAGATATGAGAGGAAATTGTTTTCAGGCAAAAGAAAATGGTATAAAGAAAGTATTAGATAATGATTTAAGGAACCATCTACAAGAAATGTATGATGAATCTGAAATTTCATGTACCTAAGCACATAACTTAAACATGTAATTCAAATGTCAAAATTATTACTTACAAATGGCAAATCATCTATAAGTGTAGGGAGATTTAAGATCTCACTTGGAATCTGACTAAGAAAATGAATAAGAATAAACAGTGTTTGAACAAGTTTAAAGGACTTACTAGAACCCTGTATCTTTAAATGAAAGAATATAAATTCCTTCTAAATACAAAGCAGCATCATTTTAATATTCAAAATTGCTAAATCAATATAAAACAAAGTACTGTTTTTTAGAGAAAATTAAATTGAGAACTGCAGCTCCATAGGTCTGGAATTCATGAATTAAAGAAGGAACCACACTGCATTCGTGGAAGCCCTGAAAGTTTCCAGTTTGTGTTCTATTTTTCTGATACAACAAATGAAAACAAGTTAAATTTAGGTCATGGAAGATGTATGCAGAGGAAAATATTATCATAGACACAATATAGAAAAAAAGATACAATTTTAAAAAGTTAGAAGTAAATAGTGACCTCAAGCAGAAAAAAATAAAATGATTAAAAATAAAGAAATTGGTTAAAAGGAAATCAAAGGAGCAATTGAGATCAATAAAATCAAGAGGAACTCTTAAAAAGACAGAAAACCAATGAAACCATTGGAAAGAATGATCAAAAGACATTGGGTGTGTGCTTACTAACAAAGTCCCAAGGAGAGATGGCTGTTTATCCCTTAGCAATGAGCTCATGAGAGACAGTTGCTCTTAGCTGCTAAACTTCCTTTACAGCTTCAGAGAGATGAAAGCCGGAATGCAGAATGGCAGTTACTTTGCAGTGCATGGGGGAAGGACTTAATTGTCCTTAAGCACTTAGGCAAAGCACATAAGCAACCCTGTGTTAAAGGGACACAGCTAATAAGACACACAGCATTCTGGAAGAAGTGGGGTTACAGGATACTGGGACAGGAATTAATAGTTAGCAGAAAAACATGTAAACTCTGCCCTTGGCAAACTTCTCTTTGTAATAACCCAGGAAAACAAGAGGAATGTGCCGGAGCCTCCTTGGCTGCATTCATGAGCTTCTGATGAAACAATGTATCTGATGACAAAGCAAATGAAGAGTCCTCTTCCCTGGGAACTTCCTTCCTGTCCCTCCCTGTGTGAGCCCACCTGCAGCCCACACCCACTGTCCACCCTTGAGGGTGAAAAGAGGAGGACCTGGCACTGATAAAGAGATGAGATAAAGGGATTTTCAGGAGGGAATTTAACAAAATGCTTAAATGACTAATATATAGTTTAGTTTAACAATTAAATTCTGAAAAAGATTTTAATGGAACAATTTTTAAAATATCAAATTTTGGACTGGGGTGGACTGGGGTGTGGATCAGTGGCAAAGAGCTTGCCAAACATGTAGAACCCAAGATAAAAAAAAAAGAATTAAATATCAAATTTGATAATATTTGAAATATCAACCACTTATCATTTATTCCTATGTTCAGAGGGGTGCAGAAGTCTTTAATCTGAACAAAAGTAATCCACTGACAATATTTTATTAACATTTATACTAATATTGTTATTATTTTAGTGTTGTCATTAGACTATAACAATATTTCCGATCTTCAGAAAATCACTGCAAGTGCACTGTATCTTCCTGTTATAGGTTTAAAATGTTGAGACAGCAGCTCATCATGGCAGAGCCAGCATTCTTGGTGTCTATCCAGAATGAAAGAGTAGCTGTTTTTTTGTTTTGTTTTGTTTTGTTTTGTTTTATTCATTGTTATGTTTCTAGTTAGAGGGAACAGCATGTACTGACAGGTTACTTCTCAGACAAAATAACTGAAAATAACTCACAGTAAATAACCTTTGAGAATTGTGTTGAAATAAAGACTTTCCAGACAAATAAAAAAATGGACTTTGTTTTCAGAATATGCACGCAAAAGGAAATAGCAAAGGGAGTTCTACAACAAAAATGAAATAATCCCACATCTTTGGGGAAAAGAAAAAGAAGAAAGAAAAGTACATGAAGGGCTAAAAATGTGAGTTGACGAATGAACAATGACCACAGAAAGCAGTAATGAAAAGTCACTGGAGGTGCCTAACGTATGTGTACACAAATACACACTCACACACACACTCACCCTGCACGACAAACTGCCACACAATCCAGACGGTGCATAAATAAAACTGAAAAGCAATGTTAACAGTGTAAGATCAAAAAAAGTTTTTTTTTATAAAAAATCAAATTCACTCTATGGTGCTTACCATGTGCCATGCCAGCCCCTAAGCACTTGAAATTCAACACCTGTGCTGTTCTTCAAAATAGTAATGTGATTCCAGAGATGTGTCCATTTGAACTGTGTTGATTGAAGCAGGGACCACCCAAGCCCCAGTGTGGAATGCCATGCTGTGTCTCCAGAGAGGGGTACCTTCTACAAGTTGTTTTGTTTTTGTACCATGGATTGAACTCGCAGGCACTTAACCACCACGTCCCATCCCCAACCCTTTATTTTATTTCATTTTTTTTCTCTTGAGACAACGTCTCCATAAGTTGCTTAGGGCCTCACTAATTTGCTGAGGCTGACTTTGAACTTGTGATCCTCAACCTCCCAAACTGCTGGGATTAGAGGCAAGTGCTGCTGCACCTGACTTATTTTCATTTAAAAAAAATACTTCAATAGATACAAACATAGGTAGGGAAATAGAAAGAAACTTACCAGCACATGACTGCTCTCCTACATGCATAGAAAAAGAATCTGAAAGATTTTCTGGTGAAATATTGAGTGGTTGTGTTGAGAAGTACAAAAATGTTTCTAGATGTTAAAACTGTCATTAGCATTCTGTCACTGTGATAAAATAACTAGATTAATCAATTTAATAAGGAAAAAGGTTTACTTTGACAGTAAGTACTTCATGGTGGTAGGGCTTGGCAGAGGACTGTTCACTTCTTGGGGCTGGGGAGCAGAGAGAAAGAAGAAGGACCAGGGTCCCAAGATCCCTTCAAGGATATGCCACCAATGACCTGATTTCCTGAAGGTTCCACCAGCTCCCCATGGCACGTCACCATGGGCTTGGAGAATGTGAAAGACTCAAACATTGGCAGCATTTGTATTTTAATGGCTTATAATACATACAGTAGTGGCTGTGATATGATTAAGAAACAACTCAAAATGCTGCCAATGGTGATGGGCACCCAGCAAGCACTCAGTAGTTACTGGCATGCATCCACATGCCTCATCCTCAGTTTCAACAAGAAAGAACAATGGTAAAACAGAAACAAGTAAGATCTGGTATCCAACAGGATAGATTATGTTACCATGGTTTATTCATAAAATCGAGACATGAGAGTCACTGGAGCAATCTGCAGATTAAGATCAGATCATCGTCCCTGAGACCTTCAGAGACCCAAGAGGCAGACCCTGGAGAATAGAAAAGCATTGCTCCTGGGCAGTATTTCTATGGTTCCCATTGGCTGTGTCTTTGACCCTGGTAGATTCAGTAGTGCCCTGCCAGCACTTTGAGTTGGGGTCCCCAGTAGGACACTTGGCCTCCAAGAGAAGGACTTCACTGGTGGGCATGATGATTCTCCCAGGGCCAGCCTGGGTGACTCACCTTCCAGAGCTCAGGGCCCAGGCGTCTTGAACATCTCCTGACACTTTGTGGCCATTCTGCACCTGCTCGGTTCTCTGCATGCTGAGATTCTGTGGATGGTGACTCAGGTTAGGCCTCAGTGCTGAGGGTCATGAGGTTCACAGCATGGTTCAGCCTTCAGTCTCTGACCCTAGAATCTGTCATGCCAGGCAAATGCAACAAGAACATCAAAGCACGGATCAGAGGCCTTTGTGATGGGGCAGCATGACGTATGGGTATGGTTTTGGTGTCAGTCACACAAACAGGTGTTCTGATCCCAGTGACATGGTGACAAAAATGATAACTATGTGCCTCAGTTTCCTTGTCTGTAAAATGGGGCTCAAAATAGGACCTGTGTGACAGGCTATTATAGGATAGAACAAGTTAGGATACATGATGTTTGATGGTTTCTTGCCCAGAATAACCCCTTAATAAACAAGCTGATATCAAGCCTAAAAGTGAGTGTGTGTGCAACCCAATAAAGCTGTCTCCCCATGTACCACACTGCACAATGCTGTATGTCACTTCTGTTTATAAAACAACAATCTTAACAGGTGTCAGGGGATATTTCCATTTTGGGTGTCTTTCCCTTGCAAGCCCATAGAATTGCAGGCAGTCATGGGTAGATTGTGTAAAGTAAATGTGCTATGTATACCAACTTCTCTTATTCCCTGACTTTATTCTAAACTATGGGAAGACTTGGGTATAAATACAGGTATGAAGCCTTTTGTTGTTTCTATTATTGTGAAAATGAGGTTTTGTAATGAGTGGGGTTTGCATCTAAACTAACCCCGTTCCATAATACCCAGGACAGAGAACATGGCCCTTCTGTAGATCACACATTAACCAGTACACGTAATCTGTGATATAGAGAATCTTCACTGCATATTATTTGAAAGTCTCACTCTGCAGGCTCCAGGGTGTCAGCTAATGTCAAACAGGTGCTCTCACCATTGACAGTGAATAATCAAAACAAAAGAGAGTGATAAGTCTCACTGCCAATGTTTTGCTAAGCAAAGTGGCCCAGCTGTCCTCATTACAGAACTTATAACCCTACAGTTGGACTAGAGTGTATGAAGACTGAGTGGATGTGAGGTGTAGGCCAGTCAGAAAGGGTCAGATTCTGCCTCTGCCATGTGCTAGCTGTGTGAACTCAGGGGACTCAGGTATGCTTGTGTTTCTTCATCCACAAAATGGGAAGAATGGTGACTGTCCCTATTTCATGTGGCCACTGGGATGGTAAAGTGGATAAGCACATTTAATGCACCCAGAGCAGGACCTGGTGTACAGGTGTCACTGAGCAAGTGCTGGCTGCAGTTCTCATTATTGCTCATGTGTGCACATATCGGGGTCCTCACAGGAAGCACACAGTACAATCTGAGTGGGAACAAGCCTAATAAGGACAGTATTTGAACAAATTGGCTGGGTGGGGTTAAGTTAACAGGAGATGGCACTGTACCCAGCACTAATGTCAATGGGGAGCATTATGCCAACCCTGCAGCCCACCCCAGCAGGAAGGATAAGAGTAGGGAACAGTCACCAGAATCACAGAGTCACAGCAGTGTACAGGAGCCACTAAAGCCACAGAAACTCTGGCTTGAGCTAAAGGACCCAGAAGATGCTGAGCCACAGGAGGGCAGAGAGGGAGGAAGGGTGGACAGTCCCTAGACTTTTATCTCATCTGGGCCCTATGCTGCCAGTGCCTCAACTGAAAAACTTACCAGAAGCAGGAGTGTGGAAAAGCTGAGGCAATTATTAGCAGGCCTGTGTCCAGGGTTCAGAGTAGCTGAGGGTGGACTAGGGAAAAGGACAAAACTGGAGGAATGCCCAACCTCAAGGATGACAGTTTTAGGACCATTTACATTATGCACACAGGGGGTGTCAATACACAGAACAAATGTTGCCAGTATAGCCACAGACAAGAAATTCCAAAAGGAAATGGCAGAGTCTGATTCTGGCTTGGTGACAGGAAGAGTGACAACCCCAACAGAAACAAGTCCAACAAAAATAGTGGCAGCTGCTGGCAGTTCTAGAACCTTCATAGTTTTCCAAGTCCTTCATGCCCTGTGTCGGGTCACTGTTCAGCCTTGTCCCACACTAAGGGAAGTCAGCACTTATCCCCATTTTTCAAATATGGGCATGAAGGAGAGGTGTTGATTGTTTAGGAGCAAGACATTTGGTGGGATTCATGCTTGGATTTCTTGGAGAATGTATGGAGGCCTGTAGACAAAGTGCAAGGACTTGAGTGCAAGATGGGTCATGTTGTTACCACTCAAATACATGAGCATCCTGTAGGGCATTTTACATTTGGGTAGATATTTCTGGAAGCTTTTATGGGGAAAGGTGAGCATACACACTTGTCCTTAGACCTGATTCTTCCTTCAAATTTATATTGACTTAAAATGAAGAGAACGATGATTTTTTGAGATGTTAGGTATCTTCATAGGGAAATAATTTAATGGGCAGCACATAATTCCTCTGATGTTCTGATTCATCTTTTCTTCAAAGCAAAGGTGCATCTTTCTTTTTATGTACTCTGAACTTAGTTTATGCTGTTCTTTGATGTGAGTTATTACAGTCCTTTCAACTTTTGTGCAGCTGTCTTTGTAGATTGTATCCCCTGCCTTTCTTGGATTGGAAGCAGCCATGTATCTCTTGTCTCAGGAAAATCTGAAATGGAGGCTATTCCCAAAGGCCAATCTTTCCCAGCCAAGTCCCTCTTTACCCTCCTGATGTTCTGGAAAGTCATACTCCAGCAACCTTATCCCCTGCTGGAAGAGTCACTTATGAGCACCTGCCCATGGCCCTAAGCACAAGTTTTCCATGAAATTTTCCACAGAGGTTTGTGCTTAGGTTTGGTTAACCCAAGTTGGGTGGAAGGATTATTTCCATCTTCAGAGAAGACCTGGTTCAGTGGGAAAGAAGACTCAGGTTCAGTTTAACATTTAAGGCAGTTCTGGGGGTGTGTCCTTGAAAGGAGCATCTATGGAGGGGGAAGGAAGCTGGAGTGATGCCAGGAGGTCCTGGCAGCTCAGCCATTCAGGAGGTGCTGAGGAGTCACTAGGCCTGCAGATCTTCCCTGCCTGGGTGGAATTTGCCTCTCACATCAACTGTTGAAGATGGGCTGCCCAGGAAGCATAGCTCTGACCACAAGGTTTTCTGCAGCAAAGTCAGTCTTGGAGCAAGCTGAGATCTGTGGGTCACCAACTGAGTGCACAGGTGCCAAAGCCAAGTTCACATCCAGCTGACCCCCGGCCACGTGTCAGTGTTGCCATGGTGTTCAAGATACTTGGTCTTATTTATTCCTTGTAACAGTCCTATGAAGCAGGAAACTTAAAATTTTTTTCTACATATAAAAATACTGAGACTAGAATAACTCTCAGCCTAGTAATTCGGAAGTAGAGATGATCTAAGTGAATCAGAGTAAGGGCCAGGTGAGATGGTGGTCTACTAGCTGTGTGGTGATGACTTGGAATACTCCTTCTTACCTTTATAGCTTGCTCAGTGCATTTTTGCTGGTTGAAAATCACGGAGTGTAAGACAAGTTAGAATTGAGTACTAGAAACTCAGATGGGGGGGTGGGGTAGGTGTGTGAATGTGGTCAGGTACCAGGCAAAGGAGCATGGGGAAAACTGGGGACTGGAGACCAAATATCTCAGTGTGGTAGAGCAAGGAGTTTCCCCAAGGTGTGTCAAGCTCTAGACTTCTTCTACTATAATCTTGTTTGGAAATAGGGTCTTTGTAGGTATAATTAAGTTAAGAATCTTGGGATGAGGTCATCCTGGCCTTAGAGTGGGCCCTTATCTAATGATTGGTGTTCTTTCTCACTTAAAAAAATAAGAAGAGGAGAAAGAAGGAGATTTGAGACAGAGACAAAGGAAAGATGTGGAGACAGAGGTAGAGATCAGAGTGCGGCTGGCTGAAGTCAATAGGTATCTGGAGGCAGCAGTGGATGTGGCCCTGCTAACACCCCTGATTTGACTTCTGTCCTTCCATCCTCATTTTAGGCTGCTAAATTGGTGCTAATTTGTTTGGTCAACATCAGGGATTAAAGATGCACCCATCTAAAAGCCACATGGGTGTTGCTTTGAAGAAATTGGGCTCTAGATAACCCCAAATTTACCCAAAGCATCAGGAATAAGTCATTTCATCGCTAAGTCTCTTTATTGGTAAAGAGTAACAAACAACTCATTTTTTATCATTGCCACATGTCTGTGGCAAATAGAGGAGGGACTGCCTTCAGAGAGCAGATCAAGGCCTGCAGATGTGGGACTTGGTATGGAATTCCAGCTGCTTTGATTGAGTTGTTTCAGATGAACTATCTATGCCCTATGTGTTTCACCTGATGGACTGGCAGTTTTGGTTCTGAATGTTTTACAGTTCTCCTACCTCAAGTCCAGAGGTACCATTCTTTGCTACTTAAGATGTGGACTCACATTAGAGGCTAAAGGCATGGAAGAATGACCTTGATAAGTGCCCATAGGGCCTTGCAAGCAGAGGATCCCTTACCCCAGGGAGTGCTCAGTCTACGATGATGGATGTCTCCTCATCCTCCACTAATGCCTCAAATTTGAATTACAGATTCAAGAAGAAGGAAAACCTAATAGGAAAACATGGTTGCAACCCTTCTGCCTGACTCCAACTGGAGCCACGCTCCCTTGCAGGGCTGCGGCACTGCCCCCACTAAGTGAATGACAGTCATGTGTGCTAACAGAGCTCAGGAATTGGGGCTGTGTTCACCATCTGGCTGGAAGATAATATTTCACATGCTGTCCCATATGCCTAAATAGACCCCTGTCAGAAATGTGTTCAGCTGTTCGACAAAATGAAAATCAAGTCAACATGATCATACATCTATATTTTCTATATACAGAAATAAAGCAATCAAGTTCTTCTTTTAATTTATATATTAGTATTTTCTGTCAGTTAAATTAAACGTTAACATGCACATAAAAGGGAAATCATGTGTTCTCAATTTAGAGAGATTCAATCAAATGAACTGCCAGGGTCTTTTCAGTGGATCACATATGTTAATGGAAACTCACGAGACCAATTTTCTGCGCGGTCTGTGGACTTTTATTGTGTTTGCTGTGAACTTCAGGTGTTGGTTTACATTGGTCTCCATTTCTTGTTTTGTTTCTAACAAATCAGTCCTCTGGTTCCGCTTCATGTGGACAGGTGCTGGACCTGTTCTGCAAACCAGAATCTTCTACCCATTACCTTGTGGAATGCTGGAAACAGGTGCCAGATCCACATGAATGAGCAGCAGAGCTTGTGTTCTAAGGACCTAGAATTCCTGAATATATCCTTATTGATAAAAAAAAAAAAAGATAAGCGGAGGTAGAACAACTGTGAACTTAGAGGTCAGTGGCATATGTCTTAGCCTTTCCTCTTCTGAACCTCTCTGGTAAGCCCTAAGCTTCTTGTGGGCTTCAATATCTCATCTGTAAATCAACCTACTATACAAAAGTCCTTGCTGGGTAGGACCCCTCCAAGTGGGGAAAATGTATCTAAACAAAAGCTTTCTATACCAATTTTTTTTTTTTTTTTCAGATTGGCACTACCATGTAACTTAGTGAGGTGGACATAAAGGCTGTGATGATGTTGGATGATAATCCAAGAAAAACTAAAATAAGGAGCTGATTCAAGTGGCAATTTTCCTCTTCCTTTCTCAACTTTCCAGTCCTTCTGTGGAATGTGGAAGCAATGATGATATAGAGAAGCTATCTTGTGATGTGAAGGAGACTTTTTAATAATAAGAGTCAGGGGCTAAGGATGGCAGAGTGCAGACAGACAGCAGGACAAGTGTGGATTGATAGCACTAAGACTCTGCTACACTAGTCCTACCACCGACACCTATGATATATGACAGAAAAATAAACATTTATTTTTGTGGAGATCTATGTTACCTGCAGTTGAACAGAACTCCTGATTGGCACATTATCTGCACAGAAAATTCTAGTTCATATGTGTCAGGCAAAAATAATCCTTCCCCACAATTCTACCCCCAACTCTTACTCAATCAGCTTCCCAAATCCTTGTCTTTACTAAATAATGAAGAATTAAATTTGTTTCTCCATTGTTGTTTAAAAAAACCTAGTGGGAAGTATTCTTTATGATCAGAACATTCTTGATGGTGTCCCTGATTAATCTAATACCCAACCTAAGGGGGTCCACAGATTCTAAGGTGTCAGCTTCTCTAGGGTCCTGTTCTACCTCCTTCCTGACCTCAGCCATTGCCTGACCCCGGCTCCCCTGAGACAGATGTGTGTACCTGCTTCAGGCCACTGTAGAGCATGTCAGGGAACCAGGGGCACACAGCATCTAATGACAGTGAAATAATTATTTTCTTGAAGGAAGTGCAACCATATTGACATTAGATCACACTTTTTAACTAAAATGAGGTAATTTTAAACATGTTTTATTAAGGGTCTATTTTGGCTTAAGTCAGGTTCTGGAGAAAGGCCCAGAAATTACAGATCACATTTCCATTCATTACAGGACACCAAAAAATACTTGCCTCCAAAACATTTTAATTTTCCAGCATCTTTGAGATAGTGGTGATTAGTGGAAGTAGATAGAATTTACATCAACTTCAGACCTAAAAACCCATATTACTGGATGACAGCACCAAAGTTGAATTTTAGAACCTGGATCTGGTTGTAGACAAAACTGGGTAAATATAAGCTTTATTCACTGGCATCAAAATGGTATTTCAACTCTCTTTTTTACTAATAACAAAAATAAAAATAAAGGGTAGAAGATGTATCTCAGAGGTAGCATGCTCCTCTAGCATGCATGAGGCCCTGGATCAATCCCCAGGGCAACAAAAATATATATGAAATTATTAAGGAGGTAAAACCACAGAGGACCCTATGAAATGTTTTACTGAAATCAAATCAGCTACTGAAACACAGATCTTCATGACATCCATAGAAATTATTTTCAGAAAAGCAGAAATGATTAAAATTATCACAATTATTTTTATTTTGTTCAGGTATTATTTTTCCCCTGTGATACCATACTCCAAAATAGATATGTTTTTAAAAGTTAGATAAATGTAAGTCAAAATTTTCTTCTAAATTAAATAAGTAACCCTCAATTACTTCTTACTTTTATTTTTTCCTGGAGTTTTAAAAATAAAGTGACCCCTTTCCCCAATAGACATTGAACTTGCCAGCCCCTGGAGATCTTCCTGTCTTATTTCTTGTTTACTTACAATCCCACAGGCCTGACTTTGTTGGTCCATTCTACTTTCTTGATTTCACTCAAAGCAATAAAACCTAGAAATCTCTTTGTCTCATTGGAGCAAACCAATAGGGACATAAAGTGAAAATGCAAAGAAAAAACCAATGTTCTGCCCAAATCTGAACACTGACAGAACCGAGCCTGATGAGCATGTGAAGTGACAGGAACTCTCATTTGTTGCTGGTGAAAGTGAAGAATGTTGCAGCCATGTTGAAAGGCAGCTCAAGGTTTCCTAAAACTAGACATATTCTTAAATAGATGCAGCAGCCATGCCCCATGGTATTTACCAAGAAGAGTGGAAAACTAACATCTAGGCAAAAACATGCACAGGGCCATTTTCAGCAGTTTGATTCAGCATTGCCAAAACACGTAAGTAACAAAGATAGCCTTCAGTAGGTAAATGAATAAATAAACAGTGGGAACCCCAGATCAAAGAATATTATTTAGGTCTAAAAAGAAATGAACTCCAAGCCATGGAAAGACAGAAAGGAATGTATGTTCCTGGGAGAAGCCAGTCTTGAAGGGCCTCGGGCTGCATGATTGTATCTTGGAAAGGGCAAAACAAAGATCTGTGGCTGGGCAGTTTAGAGGGAAGGAGGGGTAAGTAGGCAGAGTACAGAGGATCTTCATGGTGCTGAAATTATTCCATGTGTTGCTACCATGGTGGACACCAGGCCTACATTAAGACCTATAGAACCTACAACATGCAGAGTGAACATTCATGCAACTGTAGACTTTGGAAGCTGTGGATGCTTCCAGGTAAGTCCAGCACGTAATGAAAAACAAAACAAAAACAAAAAACAAAAAATGCTGCCTTTCAATTGGGGGATGATCATAATCCAGAAAGGTGAATGTATGTGGGAACAAAGGACAGATGGAAATTCTCTGTAATTTCTGCTCAATTTTGCTACAGTTGTAAAATTGCTTTAAAAATAATTTAAGAAATTACTTATAAATCATGTTCTTGTAAAATTTCATTTTACTAAAACACCGAGTCCCAACTGAAAGCACTGAAGAAGGTAGAGAAGACAAATCCTGCTGTATTAGGCAGTGGCTTTGGCTGCCTCACTTGGACCACCAGAGAGGACAGAATAACCCCTTCCCCTTCCACCTGCTCCTCTTATTTCTAATCCATATGAAACAACATCGGTGAGAATATATTTAGGGGAATCATTGTGTGGGACACTAGGTGAAGTTTTTTTTTTTCACATTTCTTCCTTCCCCTCATCCTTGCCCAGGAGTGCAGGGCTGCCCCACCAGGCAGCCAGAGCTCAAAAGAAGTCACATCCAAGAAAAGGCCCTGGGCTTTGCAGTTCTGGATCCTAAAGCAACTGAGATATTTAATTTAAAATTGAAGTGTGAGAGGAAGGTCTCCTGTCCTTGGGTAGGATCAGATACAAAGCATTGGGGAAAAAGGAAAGCCCAAGGGGAATAAGAGCTCACAGGCTGGTGACAGGTGTCCTGGCTTCTGTCCAGTGTTTGTTAGCTTTGGAAATCGTGGTGTATGCCCCTGAACTGAGGGTGAACAGCTTCCAGGTACATAATGCTGAGGGTAATTATTATAGAAATCAGTACACATTACTGAAATGAATAAGAGGGTCTTGCCTGCCTCCTGGAGTCTGGGATTGCAATGTGTACTCTACTTCTGCCAAGGGAGGGAAAGATTCTGGCAAATGTTGAGTCCTGAAAGCTCTGGACACTACCAGATACTTGTGGATGGGTCAGAGAGATAAAAAAGACTTTCAGTACTTCCTTTGGCCAGGTTGTACTCAACCTCCCATGACACCATGACATGCTGGTCTCCATCTACCAGAGGCCCATAGTGAGTGAAAGAAAGCCCTTGGAAACAGAACAGAAGGAAATTTTGTCACTATGTAGATGTGGGACCCTGACCTGATCATGGTCCTCCCTAGACCTCCATTTTCCCACTTACAAGAGTGTGTTGATGTAGATCAAACTTTAGCTATTTTTTGTTCATTGTACTTTATAGTTGCAAATGAATCATCATAATCTGTTCAGAGCTTGGATCTTTCATTCATTTTTACAACTGTAAATTTGCATAATTTCACACAATTAATTTTTTATTTTGTTTAGTGTGAAAAAAAAATTAGGCTTAGCCTAAACTTTAGATATTGTGTTGATAGATATTAAACCCTAAATTCATATTTAATTTAAATTCATATTTAATTTAAATATGAGCATGGTAGATAAAAAAGTATCTGAAAACTTGGGCGTATTCAGAAATGAAGCTTTGTTCCTGACATGATGAATCCCTCTCATAGCACAGAAGACATTGTACAGAGAGGCCTGTGAGGTCCAGGGGAGCCAGGCCATGTCAGAGGTTCCCTTGAAAACCTGCCTCCCACAGGTGTAGGCTTCAGGTAAGATCCCTTCTGCTTCCTAATGGGACTCTATACAGGAAGACTCCAGGCAGGTAGGAGTGAAACAAATCACCCATCCAAATAGATGGGATAGGGAGTTAAGAAGAATTCATAACAAAGAAATAAATAAGGCATGGGTTTTTTTTTTTTTTTTTGTGTGTGTGTGTGTCTCAATTAATATTGCCCATTTAATGCAGCATTTCTGTAATAGGCACTTTTAACTTTCCTGAGAGACATGCAGGATTAAAGCCATGGCTGATGGGAGCAGCATTTACTAAATCTGCCCCCTTGGAAGCATCTAGACAGCCTCAGTGTTCAGCCACCTACTTGCCTCAGAGCTTGGCTGGTGACCATGCACAGGTGACTGTGGCCCTCATCACACAGTCCACAAAAACAAAAGTGTTGCTGGTAAAAGGATGAAGTAGGAGAATATCATGCTAAGAGAAATAAACCAAACCCCAAACACCAAAGGCCAAATGTTTTCTCTGACATGGGGATGCTAATTCACAATAAGGTGGGGGGAACTAGGGTGGAATAGAGTTACTTTATATGAGGTAGAAGGGAGCGAAGGAGGGGAAGGGGTATGGGAGAAGGAATGTTATTAAAGTGAAACAGACATTATTACCTCATGTACATGTATGACTGCATGACCGATGTGATCCTACAATATGTACAATCATGAAAAAAGAAATTATACTTCATTTATGTAGGATCTAAAATGTATGAATGCATTCTATTGTCATGTACAACAAATTAGAACAAATAAAAAATAAAATAAAATAAAATAAAACAGGTTTACTATTTGGTCCTTTATAGAGAATGCTAACTGACCCTTGTTACACCTGTCTGAGAGCAACTTCACAGAGGATGACCACCACCTTCTCTTTGCTTAAGTAAATTCTAAAAGGTAGCTAAATAATGATTATGGCTGAATACAGCTGCTATGGATAAGCATATCTCTGCTGAAAGCAGGAGTATGGGAGCCCCCTTGGGAGGACAGAGCCACACTGCCCAGCTGTGGGCCCTGCAATTCTTCCTCACAGCTGTTCTTTAGAAATGCTTCCTTTGATTGGCACATAAAACAAGAATGTCTTCTTCAGGGGCACCTCTGCAAAGGTGGGCTTCAAAACATCTTGCCCCATTCTTATAGGGTTGGATAGCTCCTCCAAGATATTTTGTCCTATTTGAAACTTCGGAATGTGACCTCATTTGGAAATAGGGTCATTCCTTATTACAGAAGTAGGTGGTTAAGATGAGGTCAGGTTGCAGGAAGGTGGCTCCTTGGTCCAGCATGCCTGTTACACTTACAAGGAGAGGAGAGAACAGAAGACACAGTCACAGGAGGAAGATAATGTGAACAAAGATGCATGGGGAAAAATCTATGTGACAATCAAGGAAGAGATAAGGGTGACCAGTCTACAAACCCAGGACTGCCAAGGATGACCACAACAGAGGCTGAGAGGGGCATGTGTCATCCATGCTGTCTGGACTCACTGGAGACAGCACAGCCCTGCTAGTATCTTATTTCATTCTTCTACTCTTCAGAGCCATGAGAGAATTGATTCTTGCTATTTTGCGACACCTGGCTTTCTTAAAGGGTTCCCAGGAAACTAATCAAAATACAACAAGCAGCATGCCTCTCCAATGGGCTTGAGTCCCAGTATTAATTATCTGTTGGTACTATAACAAATTACCTCAAGTTTAGTATTTAGTTAGTGTATTAACATAATACAAATGTTCTACCTGTTAAAAGTTCAACATGGGGCTGGGGATATAGCTCAGTTGATAGAGTGCTTGCCTTGTGTGCACAAGGCCCTGAGTTCAATCCCCAGCACCAAAAAAAAAAAAAAAAAAAAAAAATTCAACATGGATCTTGTTAAGCCGATCCCAGGCATCTATAGGGCTGGCCTCCTTTATGGAGGATCCAGGGGAGAATTAGCTACTTGCCTTTTCCAGGCTCCAGAGAACCCCACATATTGGCCCTTGCCCTCACACTCCATCTGCAAGGCAGTGATTGGGGGCCCCATCTTTCTGGCTCTGCCTCCTCCATGACCTTCTGTAGACACAGCTCCTCTGTCCATAGTGGAACAGACCTCCAGTCCTGAAGACTTGCCTGAGGTCACTGCTCACCTGGTTAATCCTGGACCATCTCCACATCTTAGACTCCTTTACCACATCTGCCAACCCCTCCTGCCAGCTAAGGTAGCACATTCTATTTCCAGAAACTGGGATGAGGACATCTTGGGAGGCTAAATCTGCCTACTGCACCCCCAGCACAGATGTCCCATGCTGCCTGCTGTCTGAATCCCCCAGGCACTTTGGAACCTGTCCTGCCCACAGAGAGCATGAATAGTGCACCCTAACCAATCAAGACCATTTGACAGTGTGGGAAGGTTGAAGACAGGGTCGGAGCTCTCTTTTCCCTGTGCTCTGGAGGCTTTCTTCTTCTTATACAAATCTGTCTCAGTTTCTTCAGAATGCCAGCTATTCATTTCAGAGAGAAAAGTTGGTTTCTTCCACCTAAAACATACATATAACCACCATAAGGGGGCTTCTTTAAAAGACACCAGTGTTCTCCTCTCCAGGTTCTTTGCATATCTGCCTCCTGCAGCCCAGCAGCAAGGATGATGCTTGAACTGGCCCCAGCATCTCTCTGAGCTGGGGAGATGAGCCTAAGTCCACCCAAGGCATCTCATCTCTTTTCAGCATGGCCAGCTTCCAGGCAGGCTGCTGTAATTTCCATGTAGCTCCTTATTTAATCTCACCCATCTCAGAGTAGACATGAGCATCATCTGACAGAAGAGTTGAATCTTAATGATGCTCAGGGTTCAACTGGGGACACACTGTCCTTGAACTTAGTCTATATTTTAAACCCTTCATTGCAAAGACAGAGGATCCACTCAGTAGGGGGCAGTTCCAGGCATTATGCAAATATGGAAATGAGGTTATCAGCAACATAAGTTTGGAAATTTAGTCTGTGATGCTTTGAGTTTTGAGAAACGTGGACAGTGTAAGACTTGCTCCATTTCTCTGGATGCAGTGATGTCTGGAAAGGGCAGCTGAACCCACTGTTGGATGGTACAATTGAGAGTTTCCCTAGGAGTACTTAAGGGAGATATTTTGTATCATATCATAGTGATAAGGGATATTTTGGTGAATGTTTATAGACAGCTACCATGAAGTCTAAGTTGAATCTTGACTGCATATGTGTCATCATTAGAAAACTGAGATTGCTCTAAGTCATTTATGTAGAAGGGCGCAGAGACTTTCTGGGTATTCAAAGGTCTGTTTGGCTGGAGGACTACAGGCTGATAACACTGAGACAAGCAAAGTCTGGTGTGGATAGATGCCTGTTGTAGAAAACTACATCGGATCACTTGCAGGGTCCACCATTCTCCCTGGAGAACTGGGTTTAATGCTCCTCAAACACCATAAGCATCAACTGGCAGCCTGCAGGCTCATTGAGTCTGCCCTGTAGCTTCAGCACTGCTCTGAGGCCACCTGACTTTACACACCAGGCACAAGCTTCACGTCTACCATATCTCCCTGCAGTCCATGTGCAAACGCCCTGCAAATTAGGCATTCTCATTTCCAAAAGCAACACAATCATGGATACCTCTAATGCCATCTTCACAGAGAAGACCAGCAAGCTCAGTGTCTCCTGGTTCTCATTGTCATTGCTCCACAGGTATGCAATAATAAGAGAAAGCTTATATACTCAAGCCCCAGAGAAGACATCAAGTGTGAAATGTCTTTGGTGAGGCTTTTTCGCAAAATATTAGGAAGAGAATATAAAGTCTGAGAGAATATGTAGAAGGAATTTATTGCAAATGACTTTTTAACCAGAAGGAGATTGAATATCAAAGTTCCCTGGCTTTATTTTAGTTTGTGCAGCGTACATTTTAAGACAGCACAGGTAAGCCATCTGCCTCCACCAGGACTTTTATTATTACAAACTCTGTTCATAACATGGTTTTCAACCCAGGTATTTCCCAGGCTTCTTCCCCACAGTGTCTGCAAGGGGAGCTGGTGCAGGGCTGTTGGGGGGCATTGCTTCTGGCTAAGGGCCTGCAGCACTGACAAAAATCCCACCAATTTCTTCAAAGACCATTTTCTTTTACCAATGCTAATTCTGTGTACTGAGGGTTCATTTTTTTTCAATTAAATCAGAAAGTCTAAAGAATTGTTAGAAAAGGACTATGTGCTCTTGTGTACTAAAGCTGCTCCTTCATATTCACAGGAACCTGACCCCTAGTTCCCAGTGAAGAGGAAGCAATAATGTTTTCTAGAAAAAGTGATTGAAAACATGTAAATAGAGTTTTTAAAACTACATGATGAGCAGGTGGCATGTTGTGTTGTTGTCAAGGATGTGATTCACTGGATGAACCCTGGTACAAAAGTCATTTTAATGAAATACTTTCAAAAATCAAAACTGGGGAAAGAATACATGATCAGTATGCTTCTCAGCAATTGTCCATGACTGCGCTAAACCATAATTTCATCTAAAAACTAAAATTTCACAAAAACAGAAGCTTTATGTGAATAAAAGAAATAAAATTGCTAGAATTTAGATGGGCAAGGACAACTGAATTAATAAAGCTCATTTTATTAATTAATATATCTTGCATAAGAAGTTTATTTTGCCAACTTGGGCAAACAGCTCAAATGTTTTAGTGAAAGAAGTAGAGAGGAAGAGGGGAAGGGAGGAAGGGAGGAAGGGAGGAAGGGGAGGGAGCAGGGAGGAAGTGGGCTCCTTGCACAGTGGGTCTGCTGCCAAGCACCCACTTCAGAGTTAATGCATGCCTCTGTGTCTTTGTTGATGTCATTTCTTCTGCCTGTAACATGCATCTAAACAAGTGGCTTTTGTTAATCTCTCCCACTTCAGGCATCAGGCATTTGTCCCTTCTACGAATATCTCTGCAGATCCAAAGAACACCCTCCCTGAAGCGTCCTCTCCCTCATTGATGCCCTCCTTCAGGTCTCCTCTCAATGACACTCACTCCTAGTGGTCAGTGTCTCACAACTCTTTCCAAGCACTGACTCATTCCCAGCTACGTTCTGTGTCCTCAGTCTTCCTTACCCTTCCTCACCACATGTCTGCCTTCAAACTGTATGGACAATATCAACAGGTGTCAATGGGCTCCTCTGCTTTTGACTTCCAGCAGGGTTTGCCAGGGCCTGAGCCTCTCACACCCATTCTGTTTTCAGTCTTCTTAGGGTAGGAACAGATCCTGACCTCTTGGATCCACCCTTTACTGCCACCTCTGCCTCCTGTAGATGCCCCTCCATTTGTGGTTAGTGAGGGATGACCATGTTTACCAGGGATCCCCAGGAGCAGAGCTGATGACCACTCTAATGCTTCTGTATGGTTCTGTTCTGTCATTACTGTGATGAATTGCAAGCATGTCTTTACTTAGCATTGTGACAACTTGCCAGTCACTGAATTCCTTGCTGTCCTGCCATGCTGCACTCTGCTCAACCCACCTCTTCAATCTTTGGAAACTTTTGGAATATAATTAATTGATCTGATGATTCCAGCATTCAGATGAGTTGGTTTTTCCATGTACTTCTGAGAAATTCCCAGAAGCCACTTTCTGCAGAATGATTTGTAAGAAGTCATCGACTATGAGCAAGTCTTGTGTTTCTTGGGCATGGCTTCTATAGCCAGATGTGGCCTTGGTTCTAGTAGGATTCAGAGATGCAATGTGGATGCACACATACTGGCTTTATCCCCCTAATGAGACACAGCTCAAACCACAAATTCCAGGATCCCATTTCCCAAATAACCCTCTGTGGAAGTTGTAGAAGAAGTTCAAATATGTTCCAAAAAAGTTTGTTGATGAAATAAATTTGGGAAAAACTACTTAGTACACCCTTCTTATGAAGATTTGTGGCATAAAGTACAATACTAAAGGCTCTGAGAAGGCCTGCAGATAAAACAAATAGCAAGCAACACATTTCATTTTGTTCAGCGTGGTTTATCCCAATTTTATTCAATCATGAATTATCTTTTCATGCAATAAGTGTTAATATCTATCTTATGGAACAGAAAAGCAGTATGATCTTATATAGAATGCACAGTGTTACAGTGTTTGAAAAATTCTCCAGGTTTCCCTACTTGTGAGAAAATGGATGAGGCAAAGAGAAATCCTGAGGATGTCACACTGGAGCTTGCTGCTGCAGAAACCTAGGAGATTATTGCAAATATTGCAACACTTTCCTGGCCATTTTCTACCATGAGGCCTAGGGTTCATCTGGCAGTATGTGATTGAAGCAGGAGCAGAGTTTCTATCCAGGGAGGTAAATGCAGAGATATTAAGGGTGCATAACTAAATCATATTCATGATGAGTATGGTAGCTGAAGAAAGATGGGAAACTCAACTAATGGTTATGATTACATTCAGGTGCTAAACATTTGAAGGCCATATACATGGGTGGTGTAATATGTTAGAATATGCACCCTGCACCTATGGTGGTTGGTTACTTTTCCCTGGAAGTGAAATTCCTGGGAGGCTCCAGAGTTCCAGATGCCCAGAAGAGTGTGCCTTTGCCTGGCTCTGGGAATGTGCGGATCTAGTATCTCTCTGGGGTAGATATGATCCAACAAATTTCCAACATTCTGATCAGATCCAAACCATGGCCATTGAAACTTTCCATTTAGAACTCTACATCTGCCCTGCCTGGAAGTGCTTCAAACTAGTCTGTCCAGAAAAAAAAATATTCAATGAAGGGCATTTCTCATTCCATCTACCTCAAACTGAGAACAGGGAAGTTGAGAGTTATTACAACCAGCTTTTTTCCAGGCCACTGCAATTAGCATTTTTGTAAGAAACATATAAAAAAGAAAGGTTTAACAATGCCTAGTCCTTACTCTTCTTATGGGTTGCAGTCCAAGAAGAAACAGAAAGAAAGGAAGTCAGACATGAACAGTAAATATTCATCCTTGTCCTGTTTCACTCAACTTAACGGTTAACAATTCTTTGAGTTTTCATTACAGATTTCTTTTTGTGATCGGGTAGAATTTTGTGATTGGTTCATATATATACCTATGCAAATATTTGTTTCCTTTTTGTTTTTAAACATTTTAGTATTCTTTTGTTATTTTTGCAATTTTTTAGGACTAGTGGAGGTGTTGTTTTATTTTTCATATTTCTTTTGCTACTCTACTCTCCGTTTTTGTTTAATGACCAAATCCTCTTGTCTGTATGTTTACATATAATACATATGTAAGTATACCTATAATGTGTATTTCTTTTATTTAATATTTTCCTTCTTTTTTATGGCCTTCACTAGCTATCTCTCTTCTGCTTTCTCTCATTACATTTTGGATATTAAAAACATTCCTTTGCCCTCCTACATCATTTTCTTTCTCTTAACACACTGTGTTTTTACAGTCTTTTAGAACTATTTTGATTATATAATTTCTGTGCCCACCATTCATCTGCAGGTACTGATAATGTAGTAATTTTTATATTCTAGATTCAGTTCATGACTTTTTTCTTTTGCTGTTGTGAATTTCAAATGTGTCATTCTTGTTTGTGTGATTATTAATGTTACAGATGTCATAGCAGGCACCCTGGTGTTTATTTAAATTTTTAATATTGTTTGCTGTTGTTTGTTTTTCTTTTTCCTATGAGGTGATGAGAATCCAATGTGACAGTACAGTTTCATAGGGCAGAGTCACCCCTGACCCCATCAAGAGACAGCACTCATGAACATCCAGTTCTGCAGCAAAAACAGAGAGAGATAACACAGAGACTCCAGGCACCACACCTATGGGAGGTCACAATATAGACTGTCCCCATACACCTTTAGAATACACAGAGTTGTCAAGTCTATAAGAACACCAACAGAGTATGAACTGCATATACACCCTGCTGCATGCAACACAACTTCCTGATCTACGAGAAGGACCCCATTCTCCAAAGAGCTACACACAATGTTGAATCCTTAAGGTCTGACACAATACATGCTATATCACAATTTACTAATCATCATCAATGAACTAGCAGGGAAAATACATACAACAATTGAAGACATATACAACAATTCACAATTTGATATTTCAAAATACTTCACCAAGAAAAGGTTGTGCTTAAAATGACCCTCACATAAAAGTGGAAGAGAAAGACATCCTGACAAATGCACAAATTCCAACACAGAAATACAAGAAATATGAAAAAGAAGTTATTATGACACTTCTTAAAGTGCAAAAGTCACCAGAAACTAACTACAGAAACATTGAGGTGGATGAAATACCAGATAAATAATTCAAAAAGAATAATTATTTAAGAGTTCAACGAATTCCAAGAGAACACAGGAAAAATAAATGAATGAATCAAGGAAGTCACTACAAGATATAAGAAATTAAATAGACATTACTGGAAAAGAACCAAACAGAAATCTTAGAAAGACACAAAAAAATCAAATAAAAAATTAAAATAGCCCGTTTGCATCAGGAGCCCACCATTCTTTGAATCCATCCTAGACTCCTGTGCTATATCAGAAGACCCTGTTTCTGTGCTATACAGGTGCTGAAAAAAACATATGGAGAACAATAAGCATCCTGAAAGCCAGGACATGGGCTCCATCAACACGGAAGAGAAGCAGTTGTGGCCACAAGCCAAGGAAAACCATAAGCCATCAGATTTGAGAAAATGCCAAGAATAGTTCTCTTCTAGATCCTTTAGAGGAACAATTGATATTCAGGGATGTGGCCATTGATTCCACTGAAGAGGAATGGAAATGTCTGGATCCTGTTCAGCAGACTTTATATAGAGAGGTGATTTTAGCGATGTATAGAAACCTGGACTTTTTCATTTATATCTTCTCATCAAACCCAAGAATTTTCAACACAGCAGGGAAGAAAATGTTTATTCCAAAACCTGTTTAGGGGAAACTACGGAAAATAGGATATTGAAAATTTACCTTTAAATAAGAAATGAAAAACTGTAGAAGAAGCCAGAGGTCTGAAAATTTGTCTTAATAAACAGAATAAATGCATGATGATTATTTATAATGAAAATCATACTGTCTTGAGATTATTTATTGCACAACATATCACAAAACTGCTCAAATTTTGCCAGTCCATTTTGAGGACATATGTGTGCATTTAAATATATTCTACAGCATTGTTGGAATTATAGCCTTAAAAAATGGAAAAGTTGCTCTGTAGACTATTCTATGCTTCGGTTAGTAACTGGAATATTTTAAAATGTAGCATTGAGTTAAACATTCACTCAAACAGTTCAGTAGACAAAAGAATAAAAAGTAAAGAACATTTTTTACTCTGATCAATCTGATTATTATTTTTGAAAAAGGCTAAAATGAAGTTTCTACTTGTGACAAAACATATAATTTCAATGAACATGGGAAGATTTGTACTTACCTAATATTGCTAAACTAAATTCACATATTGGTAGTTGGAGAGACCTATAAATTTATATAAATCTTTCAAGAACTCTACCCTAAGTAATTACCAGGATATTTATTTTGGTATAAAACAATATGAATACTGTAAAACTCATAAATATTAATCCTTTTTTAAATCTTAGAGAAAATCAGTGTGATCATTTAAAAATAAAAATTTACAGAGATAATAAAAGTGAGAAAGTGTTAGATCAATGCTAAAAATCCATTCATCCAAGCGTTCATAGTCAAGAAATAACTACAAATGTAAAAAATGTGAAAGAGCTCTAAATAAAATGGCAATCATTACTGAACACCAGAAAATTCATATTGGAGGGAAGCCCTGGAAATTTAAAGAATGTATCAAAACATTTAAAGATTTCTCAATTCTTTATCATAGCAGTGATAAACCCCTTGTATGTCAAAAATGTGGCAAAGATTTTAATCCAACTTCCCCCTTACTAAACACCATTAGACTCACTATGAAGACAGACCAAACAAATGGAAGAAGAAATGTATCAAAGTCTTCAACCTTAGTAAACAGTACAGTATTCATACTGAATAAAAGCCCTGCAAATTTAATGAATGTGGCAAAGTGTTTAATCAAATCTCAAACCTTATTGTTCACCAGAGAATTCATACTAGAGAGAAGTCATACAAATGTAAAGAATGTGACAAAGCTTTACTCAAATATCAAAACCTTATTGATAAATAGAGGATTTTTTACTGAGAAAATCTTGCAAATGTAAAGAATGTGGCAAGGTTTTTCTTTTAGGTGAAACCTTTATTAACCAGAAAATCCTTACTGGAGAGGAGCCATACAAATGTAAAGTGTGGCAAAGCTTTTAATAACATGTCATCATTTATTCACCACCAGATACTTCATACTAGAGAAAAGCCCCACACATGTGAAGAATGTGGCAATTTTTATTGGAGGATCACACCTTACACAACACTCAAGAATTCATACTGGAGAGAAGACATACAAAAATAATGAATGTGGCAATGTTTTTAATCATAGCTCAACCTTATTATTCACCAGAAAATTCATAATGGAGAGAAGTCATACAAGTTTAAAACGTGTGGCTAAGCTTTTAATAACATGTTGTCACTTATTCAACACCAGATACTTATTCAACACCAGATAGTTCATCCTGGAGAGAAGCCCCACACATGTGAAGAATGTGGCAAAGTTTTTATTCAAATATCACACCTTACACAACACTAGACAATTCATGCTGAAGAGAAGCCATACAAATGTATAGAGTCTTTAATAACACATTTTATCTTACTCAACACAAGATACTGGATGAGAAGACCCACCATGTGAAAATGTGACAAATCATTTATTTGAAGGTCATACCTTTCAGAACACCAGAGAAACTCATACTGAAGGGAAGACAGTCAAATGCAAAAAATGTGGAAAAGTTTTTTATTCAAAGATATACCTTACACAACACCAGAAATTCATAGTGGAGCAAAGTTGTACACATATAAAGAAGTGGCAAAACTTGTACTCAAATTTCAAAACTTTCTGATCACCAGAGAATCCATACTGGAGAGAAGCCCTTCAAATTTTAAGGATGTAGGGAACATTTTTTATTGGAAGATCAACCATTTCAACACCAGAGAATTCATACTTGAGAGAATCCTGACAAGTATGTAAAAGCATTTATTATGAGATCACACCTTATTGATCATCAGAGAATTCATACTGCAAACAAGGCCTTATAATTGTAAAAAAAATAAATGTGGCAAAGGTTTTAAAAAGCTGTACATTTTCAAAGTATTGAAGTTATTAAAATAGATTAAAACATACAAATGTAGAGAATGTGCAAAGCTTTTAATGCAAGTTCACACCTTACAAATTGCCACAGATTTAGCATTCAAGAGAAGCCCTGTACATGCCAAGAATATGTCAAAATTTTATTCAAATGAAAATATCATACTCTTAAACCTAATGCATATAATACTTGTAGAATACCCTCTAACATACATGCCTTACATATCAGCAATACATTTATTATTAAGAAAAATGATCACATGTGATGTTAGCAAACTCATTATGCACCATTATTCCTGAGACTCAAGGCAAACTCTTAGCTGTAAGAGTAAAGATCAAAAGGAAGTGACATATATCCAAATACAATGGCACAATCAGAAATACTTCTGACTTCTCAGTACAAACTTAAAAATCCAAGAGGTCTTGGAATGATGTGTTCCAAGCTCTGAAAGAAAATGTCTACCTTCCAAGATTAGAATATCAGCAAACCTTGAACCTTCATAACAAAAAGGGAAGTAGAAATCTTCCAATGGGAATCAAAACTAAAATAATCATGACCCACAAACTGGCACTGCAGAAAATACTTAAATAATAAAAGCAGTAAGAATTAAAACCCAAATCTAGAGATCACAAATGGATGAATCTCACTTGAGTTGTTCAGCAAATAACATGGTAAACTAAACATTAAAATTAATCAAATAAACAGATTATATTGTTATACTGTGTGCATGTATGAGTATATAATAAATGTCATTATGTACGACTATAAAACACCAATAAAAATGTGGAAAGAGAAAAAGAAGAAATTAAATGGCAAGAATTAATCAACAACTTTGTAGAATAACAAGTTAAATATATCAACTTTCCAATTGAATCACACAAAACTGACAGAATGTATTAAAGTGCAAAACCCAATTATATGTTGTGTATGAGAAACTCATATTACAGGCAAAGACAGCCACATGCTGAAAGTGAAAGGGAAAAATTGTAAATGATATTCCTTGAAACAGAGCTCCTAAATGGAGGCAGGAAAAACTATGCCCAAATCTGACAAACCAAATTTTAAGCCAACATTAATCAGAAAAACAAAAGTCACTTAATTCTGGGAGAGGGAAAAACCCAACAAGAAGATAGAATGATAATAAATATTTATGCTCTAAACATTCATGCACTTAAGTACATAAAAACACTACTCAATGACTCATATAGATCCTAGCAAATAATACTGTGATTTCAACACATCTCTCCCACTCCATAGCTAACAGCAGTATAGACTCTTCAGTCCTAAAAAATATTATAAATCAAATGGACCCAACAGGTATCTATACAATATGCCCTCTAAAAATAGCTAAATTCACTTTCTTCTCAGCTTCTCATGAAACCTGTCTCCAAAAGAGACCATATTTCAGGCCCCAATGCAAGTATTAGCAAATGCAAAAAATAAGAAAGTTAAAAAAATTTATTCCATGTATCTTATATACACAATAAAAATGAAATTCGAAATTAACACCAAAATTATCAGAAACTATATGAAACATTGGGATGAACAATACGATTTTTGAACATGAAGGGTTTCATAAAAAAATTAGGAGAGAAAAAATGATTTCGAATAAAAAGAATATTGAATGCAAATATATCGGAGCTCTGCAAACACTGTAAAGGCAGTTCTAAGAGGAAAGTTTATCTCTGAGGGCTTACATTAAAAATTTGTACAAGTTCAGTGGCTCACAACTGTATTCCCAGCCGCTCAGTAGACTGAGCAAGAGGATCCAAGTAAAATATCTACAACAGTCCATACCATTTCATCTAGTAACACAGGACACAATATAACAGAGAAAATGCTGGACAACAATTCAGAAAATTGATGCTCAAATTATCAATGAACTAAAGGAAGATCTAAGAAACAAACTAGAGAAAACACATGGAAATGCAAAATATTTGAATAAATAAATTAGACAAAGGGGAAGTGAAAAGGAAGGGGGATAGATAGGAAAAAGAATAGAATAATCTAACATAATTTTCCTATGTACACTTTTGAAAATACATAAGTGAACCCCACCATTGTACTCATAAACAAAAATGGGGTCCTAGTTAGAATTAGATACATCCTATGTTTACATAATTTTATCAGAATGTAATTTCTACTGTCATCGTATAACTAAGGAGAACCAATAAAGTGAAATTTAGAAAAGAAAATAAAGACAGAATTTTCTTTAAAAACAATCAGAATGTAAGGCAAAATACATTAAATAATTCATTTGACAGTGTCAAATGAAGATTAGATTAAACAGAAAACTGAATTTCAGTCGTCAAAGAAAAGGAACATATGAACTGGAATCCTCAGTAAACAGCAAAGAAAAATACAATATAAAAAGACCCTGATCAGAAAACCAAGAACTCTTGAACAAAAGTAAAAGACCAAACTTAAGAATCACTGGGCTTAAAGAAGGCATGGAGATACAGATTAATGGCATGAAGAACCTTTCAGTGAAACAACAGCAGAAAATTTTCAAACCCTTATGAATCAGATGGACATTCATATTCAGAAGGCATATAGAACTCCAATAGTCAAGACAACCAAAAGAACTCTCGAAGACACACCATCATCAAAATGGGCTAACTTAGAAATAAGAATAGAATATAAAGGCTGCAAGGGAAAAAATATTAGATCACACTTAGAGGCAAATCAATAAGGCTCATGTAGTAGTATTTTAGCTCAGACTGTAAAGCCAGGATTTAGGATGAGACAATCCAAGCTCTGAAGTAAGCAATTACCAGTCAAGATTTCTATATCTAGAAAAGCTATCAGTCAGATTCAATGTAGAAATTAAAACCTTTCCAAGATAAAGATAAACAAAAAGCATCATCTCCTTATAATGGCACTGCAGCAGTGTGAACACGAGAAATCCTAAAAAATAGAACCCTAGGGCCCTCAAATAGATGAAGCTCACAAGAAATGCATGTAAGAAATGAAAATTAAGACTGAGTTAAACACTTGAAACAAAGCAAAGTGACAGGAAACATTAAACTTCTCTCCATAATAACTCTGAATATAAATGTCCTCAACTCTCCAATTAAAAGAATTAGATTGGCAGAATAGATTCAAAACCAAGATTGAACAATTGACTGTCTACAAGAAATTCATCTAATAAACAAAGATATCCACTGGAAGTAAAAGGATAGAAAAAGATATTTCATGCAAATGAAGTAAAAAAAAACAAGTGGGGGAAAGCTATTATCATGTCTAACAAAGCAGATTTTCAAGGCAAAATTAGTGAGAGGAGACAGGAATGTCACTACATACAGGTAAAGGGAACAATCCAAGAGGAAGTTGTAATAATAGTAAATATTGGTGCCAAAATGTCAGCTCAACTAATTACATGAAACAAATACTTCTTAATATTCGGTCTCAGATAGACTCCAATTCAATAATACTCAACAATTTCAATATACCCCTGTCACCAACAGAGAAGCCATCTGCAATACAAATCAATAGAGATACTTCTAGTTGACTGTCCCTGAGTTCAATCACATGTACCCCCCCAAAAATTCCCACAGTTGTCTTTATATACTAACCAATACCGTGAGATAAAATAAGGGCAATGTTTTTATGTATCTATTTCATTCTTTGCCATTCTACCATCACCACTATCAAATTTCAGAACATTGTATCACTCCTAAAAGAAACTGCAGGCCCATTAGTCATCACACTGTCATCTAATCTTATCCCCATGAAACAACTAATCTACCTTAATTTGTCTATTTTGAACAGTTCTTATAAATTAAGTCACATAACATGTGTCTTTGTGGTCACAGTATGTGAACAAAATAGGGCTCAATAAATATTTGCTCAACCAAAGGAAAGCACTAAAAACAAAGAATTCATTGTCTAGGAAAAGATCACAAAATTTTATAAGTTGGAGGAAATTAAATGTCATCTAGTCCAAATATCTTATTTTCCTCACCTCTAGGTGAGGAAATCTAGATCCATGAAAATCCTTGACTAACCCAGAGGCAGCCAGTCAGTCATTTAGTGACAGCAGTGAGACTTAAAAATACAAAAAGTTTGATTCAAAATGTAGAAACTTTATAAGACTGAGTCCCCAAAATAAAAGTTCCCTTTTGCTTTCACTTCACCTAATAGGATGCAGTGACCAGCACCTCCCTAGGTTTGGGCTTGCTTACTTGCTTGTGTCTAAATGTGGTTGGGTCTTTTTCTGATGTTTTAGAATAAGCTTGCTTCAAGAAAAAGACACAAATAATTTTCTCAAAATAACCAGCCCCTTTCAATCTCTAATATTCTGTTGCTACTGTGCTTGTCCCTTTGAGTGGGTGTTTTATGGAAATCAAAAACACACTAAGGAAGGAAAATAATCTGTTTTCTTGATTTACCTCTAAAATTACCTCTGCAATTACATAGGGGAAGATGGTCTTTTTAAAAATGATGGAAATGAGACATGCATGGAAAATAATAAACCTTATCCTAAACCAAGCTATACAGAGAAATTTGATCTTAGGTTTATCCTACACCTATATTCAAAAGTTAAAACAATCAGACGTCTAAATTAAAACAATATTTTACTGACTTTGGGACTTGGATAGGTAAAGAGTTCTTATTTCACATAATGCATTAAACCAAAACAGAAAATTGATAAATCAGAGCTAACTAAATCTTGAACATCTATCTCATTATCAAAAGACATCATTAAGACTGTAAATACATCAACTATCAATTAATACAGAATCTGTATACAAAATATACAAATAAACCTTACAAATCAATAAGTGAAAGACATTTCAATGTTAAAATAAGCACAAGACTTGAACAAGCATTTCACAAAAGACATTTTAATGACCAACATACATTCCAAGGGGTGTTCAGAACACTACCAAAAATGCACTTTTAAAACCATAGACTGGATGTTCAGCACAATGGTTCATAAATTTAAATGGTCATTATCAACTGTTGTTGAAGATACAGAGAAACTGGAACTCTCATGAATATTATTTTTTAGTTCCTTATAAAACCATAACATACACTGACTCAAGATTACAACCACGTGCTTCAAGAAAAATTAGTTCACTGCCCTGAGTGACAAGAATCTTGCTAGCAGCATTATTCCTGATAGCTAAAAATTGGACAAAATACAAATATCCATCAACAGAAAAACAAGACATTTTGTGATATAATATACAATGGATCATTACCAGCAATAAAAGTAAACTACTAGTGCACAAAAAAACACAGATGAGTCTTGCAAACATGCTGAGAGAAAAAGCTAGACATAGGGTTGGGGTGCGACTCACAGTTACAGCACATGCTTAGCATGCACCAGGCCCTGTCTTCAGGCTCCACAAGACACACACAGGCAGAGCACATGGAAGGACCTGTGCTCCGAGCTCCAGGACCACGCTGCCCAGTGGGGCGGGGAAATCCACGCCATGGGGAGGGGAAGCAAGGAGCCCTCGGCCCTGAGGCCTTGAAGTGGCACAGCACTCACCTGGCCTTTGAGGAGCTGCGTCAGGACGGCAGAATGTGAGGAGCGAGAACTCTATGAGGCCCCAGCCAAGAAAGGTGCAGAGAATATGGCTTCTGCTCCTGGCGCCACCACGCCGAAGTGCATGGGCAGAAGTTCCTCCCAACTGCCTGGTCCGGCACATCATGGTACCGACGCTTAGACCTTGAGAGCCAGAAGGAGGGACCGGGAAGGAAGAGGTCGGCCAAGGTGGAGCAGGAGGGGGAGGTAGAAAGTCAGGTGGGTAGAGAGAGCAAGTCGGAGGATGATAGTGAAGAGGACAATGAGAAGGAAATGGAGGAGGAGTAAGAAAACCAGGCAGAGGAAGACAACCAGGAGAAGGCTGAGGACTGCAGGAGAAACCAAGGCAGAAAGCAAATTTGACCCAGAAATAGAAATGGAAGCAGAGAGAGTGAGCAAGAGAAAGTGCCCTAGACCATGGGCTTGATTTGAGTATCTATTGCCAGTAAGACAGGCAACTCATCTGTACCCAGTTAGTATTCAACAGGACCACCAGCTCTTCACTCTAGATGAAGCCTTCCAAGAACCAAAGTAAATGTTGGACATTGAAATCTCAGGCCTCAGGGTCAGGACAGCTGGGTTTCAATTGAGATGACCTAGTGACTACATGGATTTGTCCTTCAAAAGCTACACTCTTTAACTTGTTGGAGCTGGTTTTATTCATCTTTCTTGGTTGAACAACTTTGAGGAATCACATGAAGGTATGAACTTAAATCTGAGAAAAAATACAGTACATACAAAATCTAGTGTATAATTTCTGAAAAATCACAAGCCTCTGGTCTCTGCATCCCAGGCAAAGCATCCCCTGAAAGTTTATGACCACCACTATGGCCAGTCTCCAAGGCATCACCATTGTTAAAACTAGTACCTTGACTGAGAGTTCTTGGTAAGGGATCTCTGCTTACTTAGAAACAGGAAACCATGATTTTGTCAAATGAATCCAAGCGGTGATTCCTTTGCAAGGAAGATTCCCTAGAGTAGTGATTTTCCTAATGACTGTGTGCTTTGGATTGCTGCTTTCTGGTTCATCGTGTGTGAATCTTGGTAGGGGAGTAGAGGGCAAGGGCCAAATGGGGGTAGAAATGAAGGTTCTCAGGTTCTCTCTCTGGGCTTTTGCTCTTCTTGGACCTTGCTGGTATCCTAAGAACAGTGTTTGGCAAGTAGTAGACTTGAGTAAATGTTGAAGGAATGAATTTGCAGATGTATTTGTATTGTGAATGCTTACAACAAGCAAGAGAAACTTGTTAAATCAAGTTGAGAAGTTTGTGTGATCAGCATTTAGTGATCAGTACATTAGTACACGTTGTCGTAGCATGATGACTTTTGCTCCCGTAAGCCTTAGAGTTGCTGGCACTGGGATAACAAAAATTGTTTTGATACTGGGAAGTTGCACCCAGGGGAGCTTCACCACTGAGCCACACCCACAATTTGACTTTTATTTTTTATTTTCAGACAGAGTCTTGCCAAGTTGCCTGAGGGTCTTGCTAAGTTGCTGAGGCAGGCCTCTAACTGTGATCCTCCTGCCTCAGCCTCCCAAGTCTCTAGGATTGCAGGCATGTGCCATTGCACCTAGCTGGATAACATATTTTGATAATGAAGATCTCTTGTATTAAGATGTTTCCTTTCTTATTCCTCTTATTATTGTAATGCACACATTCTGAAAGTGTGTAAAACATGCACAGTAACAATCTATAGAGCAAATAGTGATATAACCACCTAGCCAGCTAAGAAGTAGAATATTACTAGCAATATTGATGCCACTGCATGTCCTTTTCCAGTTACAACCATCTCCTGTCCCCCATAGGTACACATCATCCTGACTTTAGAGTAGTTTCCTTGCTTATCTTTATACTTTCACCAGGTACGTATGCATTTCTAAATTTACTGTGAACTTCCGCTATTGGTATTGTTTTTTATTATGCATTCTTTTGAGTTTTCACTTCTTTTTTAAATGTTTGTGATATTCATCCATTGAATGTGGTTCATTTTCATTATTGTATTGAAGTCCATTTAATGAATATGCCACAAGTAACTTATTGAATTATTGTCATAGCTGCATATTTCTGGAGCATTGCACTATTATAGTGTAGGTATAAAATTCTCATTTATGTGTCCTGGTATATGGTTACTTGTATTTTTTTAAATGTTCTATGAATCTAGGAATGAAATTGTTGGGTCAGAGACTATGCCTATTTTCAGTAGTGCTGGATGTTCCCAACTGTTTTCCAAAGTGGTTGTACCAATTTACACCATCATGAAGAGTATGAATTTCCAGTGCTCTATATCTTCACCACCACTTGCTATTATAGTTTTAAAATTTTGTCAATCTCATGGGTATTTAATGAATGGTATCTTATTGTGATTTTCATTTGCATTTCTCTGTTTACTTATAACTTTGAATATCTTTTGTATTTCCTATTTTTGTGAAGTACCCTGTCAGGTCTTTTGCACATTTTCTATTAGATGGTGTATCTTTTTGTTCTCATTAATTTACAGTAGTTTTCCATGTATTTGTTTTTCATTTATATGTTGTTTTATATGGGTTTTCAATATCTCCTCATTGGTGTTTCTCTTTTTATAAAAAATTGTTCCTTGGATGATGATTTTAGCATGCTAAGATTTATCAATTCTTTTTGCTTATGGTTTATGGTTTGAGCTTTTTGATCTTTTTCCACTTAGTGTCAATTTTTGTTAAGTGGAAGTAGAAGTCTATTTCATTTTTCCCATACAGATAAGCAGTTGCTGTAGCAGAATTTATTGAAAAGAACATCCTTTGGCCAGGGCTGGTGGTGCATACCTGTAATCCCAGTGATGTCAAAGGCTAAGGCAGGAGATTTATAAGTTCAAGACCAGGAAGGTAAATTTAGCTGGAAATTGTCTACAAAAAAAAAAAAAATGCCCTCTATATATGGATCTTCTGTGCCATATGTTATCTACCAAGTGTTCGTGAGCATGTTTCTTGATTCTTCTCTATAATTTGTAGTATATTCCTTTGTGAACAAGATGTTTTCTCAGTTAACCATAGCTTTTAATATCTGGTAGAGCAGGTCCTTATACTTTATTCTTTTACCAGAGTATCACAGTCAGCCTTATTCTTTACATTTTGTAAATAGTACTATAAAAACCTTTTTCAGGATTTTGGGAGTATATTTTGAATATTGTATTGAATTTTTAAACCAATATATGGAGAATTAATACCATTACAATAAGAAGTATTCCTATTCCATTTCTTTAGGTTTTATTGCCTCACAATAATATTTATAATCTTTTTCCTAAAATGATCTTTACATTATGAAGTTTATTTTTAGATATTTTATAATTTTATGGTATTGTAAAAATGTTTTTCAGTTTTGCTTTCTAATTATTTATAGGAATTTGATTAACTTTTTCATAGTGGTTTTTATATTAAACTATCTGCTAAATTCTCTTACATATTCTAATGATTTATTTGTAGAATTATTCTACACATGATCATATTATCTGGGAAGATGGAAAAATTTTGTTTCTTTCCAATCATAATACCTGCTATTTGATTTTTCTTGCCTCACTGTTCTGGATAGGATCTTCCATACAATGATGAATAGGTGTAATATTGGATATTTGGGCCTAGTTCTTTATCTATGAATAATTTAAATTTCACAATAAGTGTGATATATTTTACAGTTTTTAATAAACATGTTTCATCAGATCAATAAGGTTCTCTTTTAGTTCTAGTTTGCTAAGTTTTTCTTAGACATTGATTATCAAATGAGTTTTCTGCATTTGTTGGGATGATCATTTTAATTTATACTTTCACTATGTTGATGTGATTAATTATATTATTTGAGTTAAGGTTGTGGTTAACATAAAATCAGTAGTATGCTCACATATCTCTGAAACCTCTGTCCCTTTGCTTTTTCCACCTGCTATTGGTAACCACTTTTATTAATTCTGCTTATTCTAGTGTTTATTTTTGCAAATAGAGGTCTGTACATATGTATATGGCCTTATTTCCATCTCTTCATGTTAATATGTTTTATAATTAAATCAACCTTGCATTTTTGGGATAAGAAAAATTGAGGTATGTCTTAAAAGTGTATGTACATTACTACATATAAATTATATCTAAATTATATATATACATATATATATATAAATTGTTTCAACCTCCCACAGAGCATTTGTATTATATCTATCAAATTTTACTATTTCAGAAATCAAAGTGGAGATATTTTAAAGTTTTTAACTCATTAAAAATAGCAATAACATTTATTATATGTTAAGATATTTATGAAAAATAACTATTTTCTAAAACAAAAACTAGTGAATAGTTGCCTATTGATATTCTCTTTAGTGAGCAGAGTGGCATTACCTTTTTGCAAATTACTTTAATGTCTTCCTTAAAAAAAAAAAAAACAGCTGGATTCTCAAACCTACTTTTGCATCTAATTTGTTAAAAACTCACATGTCATGCAACCTTTGAAAACTCTAGTTTACAATTGTACAAGAAAGCAAGTGGAAAAAATGATAGCTTAGAATTAAGAAAATAGCTTAGACCTCAAAACCATCTTAAATAAGAGAAAAGGGGATTAATATTTGTTGAGCACTTTATACACAAAACTTTATGCTAGATGCTTTCCATATACTTTTTGCTTCTTGCAAGAGATGTTATTGGTTTCTTTCTATCATAATTGACTGAAGGATATTAGAGAATCACACAGCTATTACGTGGCCAAGCTAAGTTCCAGGTCTCTCCTATATGTTTCTGTTGACCTTGAACAAATTAATTTTTTTTCATCTGTAATGTGGGTGTAATTGCTTTTCATCATCTCTAGGATGATGAAATAATGGATATTAAAGCTTCTGAAAAACTCAAAGTCTCTGTCAACCTTAACATCTGGCATCCTTTCATAATCGAGTGGGTGGTATATGCGTAGGCAGTATGGCAGAATGTTTAAGAGCACAGATCTAGAACTCAGCTTGTTTGAATGCAGTTCTGGGCCTTGCCATTTATCAACTGTTGACTTTGTGTAAATTTCCTAATATCTGTGTACTCAGCTATAAAATGTGAATGTTGCTGTATATACCTCCTAGAAGGATGATGCCTGTAACATTCTTAGAACAGTGATAGGCATTTGTAAGCTCAATGTGTTGACTTCTAATGTTTTTATGCTTATGTCACTCACTTAAATGAAGAAATTGAAAGCTGGAAATAGAGTTTATAGCTTAACAATTGAAACTAGAGTTTCTCAGAATAGGAGTAGTTCAGTGGAAATAACTATGATTTGGTTTCTGTTTAGGGCTAAATAATTTACATAGATTCAAGATGGAATAAGATGACACTAATTAGCATTATTTTAGCAGTCATTCACTGCACAGTTCCTGTGCACTCAGTCTTGAGTACTTCCAACACACCCATGGTAATGGATGCACAACAATCTGACTGTGCTTAATGCTACAGAACTGTAAATTTAAAACAGTTTAAATTTATTTTATATGTCATACAATCTATTCTAATTCATCCTCTCAAAATGCCTCTGAGGTATTATTTCTATTTTATAAGTGAGGAGACAGACTTAGAGGAATTTAATAATTTGCCCAAAGTCTGAAAGTTACCTTGCTGCAGAGACCTGAACACTTATGCAGCGGTGCTCCTAAGAGGAGATCCTATGGTACCCTGACTCCTCTAAGGTGCAGTTAGAATGGATAAGGGGTATGATGTTCAAGGACTGTGTTGTAGATGTTATGAAATGAAAATGTGGGCTTGTTAGAAGCTGTGTAACAGCCATTTGTTTGGATGTAATCCTTCATTCCTTGGTTTAGGAACATGGTTATATTAATAAGGATAAATTTCACATGCCCTAGACATATATACCAATCATCGATTTATCTTTTTATTTTTTGTTATTTTTAGAGGTCAGTTATGAGTTTTTCAAGTTTGGTAATAAAATATATTTTGATACATCCTACTACCACTAAAGTTAATATTCCAGATGTTATATTTTACCTCTGAATTTTAGTTCTTCTGATTGAATATTACAAGTGCTATACATATTTGTTCTTCAGTAGACTTTCTAATTAATATATCTTTGATATTCCTTATTAATAAAAGAAGAAGGGTCTAAAATGCTTCTTTTTTCCCATTGTACTTTGGTTATTATTTTTGGGGGGTTTACTGGGGATTGAACTCAGGGGCACTCAACAACTGAGCCACATCCCCAAACCTATTTTGTATTTTATATAGAGACAGTGTCTCACTGAGTAGCTTAGTGTCTCAATTTTGCTGAGTCTGGCTGTGAACTCCCAATCCTCCTGCCTCAGTCTCTGGATCCACTGGGATTTCAGGCCTGCACCACCACACCTGGCTGATTATCATTTTAACATTTTATTTTTATCATATTGCTATTTTTGAGGCAATACACAGGAATAGCATAGTAATGTATTTATCTCCTATTCTGCCAACATTCTGATAAAGGAATTTCTTGAACAGTCAAAATTGTCTTCTGTGATAGAGATTTTTTTTTTTTTTTGGTACTGGGGATTGAACTCAGAAGCACTTGACCACTGAATCACATCCCCAGTCTTACTTTGTATTTTATTTAGAGAGAGGGTTAATCCGAATTACTTAGCATGTTGAGTTTGCTGAGGCTGGCTTGGAATTCCTGATCCTCCTGCCTCGGTCTCCTGAGCCACTGAGATTACAGTTGTGGGCCACCATGCCCAACTGAGATACATGTTTTAAATCACTGTAGTCTATCTTGATTTTTCTTCACACCAGTATTTGAAAAATGATAAATGGTTAAGTTTAGAGATTATAATTTCTTATAACTAAAAATTGATAATTATGAATATTTAACTTATCATCTTGAAGGTTTTTATAATGGACTTTAAATATAAACTGATTAAAGATCAGTTTAAGTTGATAGTCTCAAAATACTTGACTTGTGTTCTCTCTGAAAGAAGTACCCTAGCACTTTGCCCTTGATCCTAACATTATTGTCAATAGTTTATATTATTAATAATAATAATGTTTATTATATTATTACAATGTGCCACATACCATACAAGACTTCTCATGTTTTATATAATTTGCATTATTTTATAATGCTGAAATAGATACAAATATTATTCCAAAATTTTACAGATAAGGGAATTGATACACACAGAATTTAAGCTAATTTGCTCACGGTGTCATTCCTACTATATAGTACCAATATTTAAATTGGCTCTGGAGCCCTCACTAATCTTCACAAGATACAAAATTAGAATAGTCAACTTGAACCAAATGCAATTACAATTTTTTCTTTAGCTTCCACTTAGAAGACATTTGATGCTTGACTTTCTGAGTCGGGCTAATTTTACTTAGCATGATGTTCTCCAGGTCCATCCATTTACCAGCAAATGACATAATTTAATTCTTCTTTACACCTGAGTAAAACCCCACTCTATACATCACATTTTTTTTATTCATTCTTTTGTTTACAGGCAGTTTGTCTGATTCTGTAACTTGCCTGTTGTTACTTGCACTACTATGAACATCAATATATATGTATCACCATAGTTTGTTGATTTAGTTTTCTAGGTTAAATATTGAACAGTGGGATAGTTAGGTTATATGGAGGTTCCTAGCCATTTGAGGAATCTCCATACAGCTTTCCAAGGTGGTCATACTAATTTGCAGTCCCACCAACAATGTATAAATTTGCATTTTCTCCAAGTCCTTGCCAGCAATGACTGACATTTGTGTTCGTTATGACTGCCATTCCAATTGGAGAGAGATAAGATTTCAGTGTAGCTGAGATATGCATTTCCCTGATCATTAAGGATGTTTAAATTTTATCATGTATTTGTTGACTATTTGCATTTCTTCTTCTGAGAAATGTCTGTTTAGATCATTTGCCCATTTTATTGATTGGGGTATTTGAGAGATTTTTTTTCAAGTTTTTTGGGTTCCTTATATAATTTGGATATTAATACCCTTTCAGAGGAGTAACTGAAAAATATTCTTTTATATATCTCCTACTTTTTGATTTTTTAATCAAAAGGCATATGTCAGCTAGTAAATGGTTAATGATAAATTTTGTTAAAAATATAAATACTTCATTTAAACTGAATTTGAAATAGTTCAGTAGCACTTTAATTGATTGAAAGCTTATTATTGTCCCAGTGAAAATACAAGAAAATCTAAACCTGAATGAATTTCATGCTAAGGAAGAATTTTCACACTATTCAGATGGTTTGATTACATATCATTATAGTGCCTAACAATTAAAAAAATATCATAAAACATCCCAACCAAGAAGGCAATGAAAACATTCAATTTTTCTTTCAAAAATATTTGCCCATAGTATAGAAAATTAAAACCATGATTGGATTTACAAAGCGTTCCTTATTTCAAAAAAACCCTCTTCCATGTTCTTTCTCATTTGAGCTAATGCAACTTCAACCTTCTAGATGCTCAGGTGAGAAATCTAAGATCACTTTTGGCTTCTGTCTTTCTCATCTCTCTATTATCAAATTCATTTGATGCTACCTTTGAAATACAACCAGAAACCAATGTTTTCCCACCAGATTCATTGTGGGTCACTTATTCCGAACTTTTTATTTGCAACATGTGTATAATTTGGTTCCCCACTTTTGCCACCCCTTGCCTCAGTCTTTTCTCAATATAACAGACATAGTGATTCTGTTAAATATCCATGATTGTGTCCCTTCCCTGCACCCAATCTTCTGATGATTTTTCATTTCTCCTCAGAGGATTTCAAGGTACTCATGACAACAGCCCTCTACACAGAACCTTGCACCCTTCCTCACACATGAACACACCCTCACCCACACACACACACACACACACACACACACACACACACACACACATCTGACTGATTCTCATTTCTTACATCTCACTTTTAGCCTCCTCTAACTGGTTACCAAGCAAGTTTCTGTGTTAGTGTATTGTTCCCTCTGAGGGACAGAGCTCTTTTCTCTTTAGATCTCTGTTCAAATACAACCTCATCATTAAGGCAGACCATGGTCCTGCTGCTCACCCTGTCCCTGTACTGCTGGCAAGCTATTTAGTTCCTCTCTTCCGTCTGCCCTTCCACCTCTCCCAGTCCCCCACTCCCATTATACACCCTAGAGTATGTTTTCGTTTGCCTTTTTATTTTTGTTTTTGCTTGTTTTTTTTGGCTGCACTTGGGGATGGAGCCCAGGGCCTCACCCATGTTGGGTAAGTGTATTTGTCATTTTGGTCACTGGGTATCCTCATTATCTGGGATAGTTCTTAGCACATACTAAGCACTTTTTAAATATTTCTTGAACTAAAGAACTGAAAAGTGTGTGTTAAAGTGGTTAAGTGCTACTGTGTAATTTTTTTGTATGTTCAATTTTAAAGTGCAGTGATATATTATACGATATTTGCATAACTGTCTCCAAATGATAATTCTCTTCCTAATATCCTGCATATTAGCATATGGATTACATGTTGTTCTCTGTAATGAAATATCCTGCCTTGTAGAAATTAAATGACATTTTATATAAATACTGCTATATTATATAAATTGTTTCATTAAGCTAAAAATAATTTTAATTTTAATTTGCAGAATGTGCTCAACAAACCCCTGAAGGTCTTAAGATTTTCAATTTTAGAGGGAGGATATTACATTTTATCAAAATTCTTATGCATTCTCATGATCTAATAATAGCTATTACTAAATTTATTTTGTAAGTGCAAGTTTATGAAGAAAAACAATTAGAGAAAACTAAAAAACTTTACAATCCTTAGATGCTGTGTTTCTAGATAATAAGACTGAGACTCAAAGAGGTAACAGTTTGCCTAGGGAAACTGTTACCTAACAGTTAATGGTTCAAATGTGTTTAATCTGCCTGATGTTGTAACTATACAGAAGGGTTTATTCCAGTCCATTTACATCAAGTAAAACTCTGTTTTCTTACCTTGAATAGGGAAGTGCATGTGTACTTTAAATATACTAACACCCATTGTCTTGTATGGAAACTCCCAGTTGCATTAGTAAGACATAGAAAACACACAAAGCTATATTACTAAAATTACAAAAGGGACTTGGTTACAATTACCCATATTTGAAGACCAGTAAGAATCAATAAATTTGCAGATAATAAAAAGTTTTCAGACAGTGTGGCCTATAGTTTTCACAATACCAGTGTAAAAGTTCACAGATCTTCAACTCTCATTTTCAGTGTTGCAAGGAGTCCTGTACACTACACATATACTTTATCATCATCCCAATAATGCAAAATGGGATTGATCATATATTCACAGTTCCTAATTCTTTAAAGTGCTTTAATTCACCAAAGCATATTTTAATATTTCTTCTAGTGGTTATTATAAAACACTACATTCTCTTCTGGGTTTTTGATATATATGAGACTATATGTGTGTGTGTGTATACATATATATATGTATACATATATATGTAATAATACATATTTATTTCCAACATTAACCAATATTTCAGTTTGGAAACCAATATTTATAGAGTCTTAGAGCACTACTTGAAGGACATATGGTCCATACAACCTCTACTCCATTATTATCTATATCTTTTATCTTATTCAAAGATCAAGAAAGAGAAATACTTATTTGTATTTGAGGGGTACTTTTGTGTTTCCTTTGTATGCTACTTTTACTAATTTTGGCATTATGGCCTCAATTTCCATAGAGAAACATATAAGAAACCTATAAACACCTAAAGCTTATATTTATTATTGGGATGATGTTTCGGGTGTTGTATACTGTACTCCAATTTTCTTCTTTTATGATGACTCAAGGGAGAAATTTCCCTCCAAACCTCTGTGTTCTTTTCCTGAGTAAATGATTTGTTCTTCTCTTGAGGATACATTATTTGCTCTTCCATCTATAACAATTATACAAGACCTTATGATATTCTTCACCTCATTATCCTTTCTTTCTGAATTTATGAATTTCTTTCTGTTTTTAGTCCCATAACTTACTGTAGTTATTTCTGTAGGTCACATTATATCTTTTTTTTTTACATACAGGTAAAAAGTATAAAGCATTTTCACTTTATATTGTCAGAATAAATAAACCAGAGACATTACTGAGCACACTACTGGGTGAGGCTCCCATAATTAAAACTCAAATTAGACTCTAAAATATAGCCTGGATTCTACTTCTGTCTAGGAAGGTAGAAAGAAAGTCTGTATGATGCCGATGATAACAACCACAAGAACAAAAACACAAAGCTGGGTATGCTGCAAAATCACAACATATTTTGAAACCATGAGAAGCTAGACTGCAGGCCAACCGAGAGACCTGAAGTTTATGGAGAGGCAGGATTACAGAGTAGAAAACCTGAGACAAAGCATGGGAGAAAAGAGTGGATGCCCTATGTTTAGGTAGAAAGAAAGCAGTTACATTTTAGTAAATTGCTGTTGTCTTTCTCTTTGCTAACATGATAGGAAATCCTTGGAACACAAAAAGAATTCACCCTCACTCAGTCTCTTCCTCTGATCCTTTGGTGGGTACTCACGAGAACATTAGAAAGCAGATCTGTGATCCAGAGAAAGTCTCCTGTAACGATTAACCAACCTTGTCAGAAAGGCATGAAGCCCATCCTCCCCTGCTCTTCTCCTCTATACAGCAAACAACTTAAGCCTTAAGAGGAGACACAGAAAATTTTGTCATGCTAAAGATGCAAATATATATCCATAGTTTCTGGGAGATGAAAGAAAAATCACTTTAAACATACAAAGGAACAAGAAATTCTGTGACAAAAGATCAACTGCTTTTATGGGTTTAGCATCATCAGAAATGTTGAAGCAGGAAACTGTCTCCCCAAATGACCAAAAACCTGGCAGTTTGTTTGCCCTTTGGAAGAGAGAAAGAAATGAGTCTCATCTTTAAGGAGAATTAAAGATGAGAATTCATAATTACAGGGAATTATGAAATCTGTGGATGGGCCAGGATAACAAAAAATCTCCCATCTTCCAATAAAACACCAACAGACTTAAAAACAAAAGCTAAGCCAACTAAAAATCACCAACTCTTTTTATCTCTTATCAGAAATAAGAGGTCACAGGACAAATCATGGTCCTGAATGGGGGAGGGGGCTGCGGAGGGGAATAGGGCAGGTGAATAGAGAGAGGCATGTTTCCCAGGACAGAAGATTAGGAATAGGAACCAACTGGGGATAGTACCCCTGAGGACTGTCAAAATGTGATTCATTAATGGCTGGAGGCTCAGGATGGAGGAGTTTTTGAATTGAAATCTGTATGAGCAATAAAGATAGATCTCAACAGATGAATGGATGAGCAAACTGGTATAGCCATTCAAGGGATTATTAATGGTCATAAAAACATGAACTATCAAGCCATCAAAAGTTATGAAGAGAAATCCTTAATGACTATTTCTCAAAGAACCAAATATGGAAAGGCTCTATACTGTATTATTACAAATAATGTGACATTCTAAAGAAGGCAAAACTATGCAGACAGTAAAAATATCAATGGTTGCCAGAATTTTGAGAAGGGAGACAGAAGGAAGGGAGATAGGAAGAACCTATGGATTACTAGGCTATGTAATGCCTCTTGACACTATCATGATGGGTTTCTTATCACATTTGTCAAAATCCAAGAAAGTACCACAAAAGAGTGCATTAAGTGCCATTATTCTTTCATCAGTTTCAACAGATGTTTTACAGTAATCATAATAATAGGGGAAACTATGTATGTGTTGTGCATGAGAGAGAGTGAAAGAGAGACATGTATCCAATTCTTAATGCTTTCTAACCTTTCTTGAAATTTAAAACTGCTCTAAAAATAGTCTATTCCAAAGGGGAAAATATGGTCATAAAGTCACAACAGTCTACTATTGGATTCAGGACAAGATAATAGAGATTCCTTCCTTCACATTGGGAAGACAAAAAACAAAGAATATACAGGTTGAGAAAACCCCTCTGAACTCTCCAACCCTCACTATAATTGCAAGGTATAGCTAGAAAATATGAAGCCTTTAGTGAGACAAAGATAGACAGGAGTACACACATGCACACACACACACACACACACACACACACACACACATTTACTACTGTTTTAACAGAAGCCAGGTATGCTCATTTCCTCATGCAAAACACTATAGACATCATTTTCCTATACACATGGCATCTGGAAGGAAGGCAAAGAAAGGAGGAAGGGAGGGAGGGAGGTAGGGACAGAAGAAGGGAGAAAGGAATAAAGGAACAGAGGAAGGAGTGGGAAAGGGAAGGAGGAAACATCCCCTGTTAACAGACAAAACAGAACTATCAGATTTAAAGATCACTTTCAGGGAAAACAATTTTAAATTGATGACTAATTTATCAAAAACATCTAGCTAAAGATTGGAAAACCACTAAAAATGATAATTTAAAAGTTCAGCAATAAATGAAAGTTCCAAAAATAATCTAATGGAAATGTTAGAAACAAAATACAGCATTAGAGATGAATTCTTTTTTATAACTTTATTTTTAGATTCAAGTTAAGAAAAAAATGTAAGTGAACTTGAAAACAGAACAAGGAAACTTAACCTAAATGTAAGCACAGAAAGAAAAATTAGCTTAAAAGAAGTCAGAAGTGGTAGACAATACAAAATATGTTCTTCCATTGAGAATATCAGAGGAGAGAAGGTACAGAAGCAAAATGGTTGAGGATTAAAAAAAAAAGGAAGAAAAATGAAATCACCAATCTCAGAATTTCAGAGAACCCAAAGGGAAGAAAATTCTCCTAGGAGAGAAAATTCTCATATGCATATTATTCAATGAGTAACAAGGCAGAGATGAAGGGAAATATTTGAAGAGAGCTGGAGGAAGAAGACACACTCTACACAGAAATACCAAGAACAGAGCACAACTCTAGTTAGAAAATATGCAAAATAAAAGACACAGTAGCATTTTTGTAGTATTAAAAACAAACTTTAAAAAGCAAAATAAAAAAAAAAAAACCAACAACCCTATATTCAGTATAACTGTCTTTCAAAATGAAGGTGAAATAATATTCCCTAAAACAGAATATCTATTCCTGAAGAGCTGAACTAAATGGAATGTTAAGGGAATTTCTTTAGTCAGAAGGAAAAACTATTGGATATAAACTTAGATCTACATAAAGAACTGAATAGGTTCACACAAATTTTAAAGTACCTATTTCCTCATTTTAATTTGCTTATAAGATAATTAATCTTTAGTAAAAACTAAGTAAAACTAAAGTTTTTACATTTTACATAAAATAGTATAATAATTTTGAAGGTGTATGATTAGAAACTAAAACTTTATATTGTTAGCTTGGGACATCACATAAAAATTTAGCGGGCAACTCGGTAGGCTTTCCAGGAGGTGGTCGCTGCGAACCTGGCAGCCGAGGGCATCACAGTAGGAGGTCTGAAGAGGAAACACTCATATTTGGAAGAGGAGAAGAGGATGAGAAGTGGGACTGGAGTCCAGCAAGCCTGTGGAGCTGCCAGCAAGCTCTGTTCCGCATCTCCCTAGACAAAGTCCAGCGCAGCCTGGGCCCCCCGGGAACCCAGTCTCTGCAGGCATGTCCTCATCCACAACACCTTACAGTAACTCCAGGCTGCCATTCACCTGGCTCCAGCACCTGCCCTGCCCCTCGAGCCCCTCTTCCTGGGCGAAGAAGATTTCTCCCTGTCCACCACCATTGGCTTTATCCTCAGGGAGCTCGAGACATCCATGGATGAGATGAAAGGTGCTCAGAATCTGGTGGCTCCCCGGGGCCTCCAGAATGAAGTGCTACCGCAACCTAAGCCAGTCTTCTTAGAAGCTCTGAGCTCCCAGTACCTACGGGACTCTGGCCTAGATGACTTCTTTCTGGACATTGACACATTTACAGTGGAAAAGGAGCCTGTGCTGGCCCCCACAGAACCTCCTCACAACCTGTGTGCCCCAGGGTCCTGGGAATGGAATGGACTAGATCACATCATGGAAATCATTCTGGGGTCCTAAAACTACGGTGGAGGCAGAACCCTTCCTCACAGCAGCCTCAGTGGGCTGGATCCCTGGATGCAACTCTTGTGTGTGTTGGTGGGGGCTCCAGAGAGTGACTGAGCTCCTTTCCTCCCATGTCAGTGTTCTACAAACTTGCATGTGTGTGTGTCTGATTACCCCAGCCTTCTGTGAAGGTAGGTCTTCATTAATTTACCTGTTCCAAATGCCTTAACGAGACTCTTGTTTCTGGGAGTCTGACCTCTGGCTCACATGTTTCTTCTGCCTTTTCCTCCAGTTCCCGCTCCCCTTGTGACCACTGGGGCCTCAGGGAAGATACAGCAGGGCCTGGCGACAGTGGCGGTGTACTGCTGGTGGCTCTAGAAACCCAGGATCTGCCCCTTGAGGGAGCGGGAGGGGCTGGTCTCCTTCCCCCAGGCAGAACCCCACTTCCTTGGCAGGACCCCAGCCCCAGCAGCCTCCTGATTCAGAACCAGGCTGGACCACATGCAATAGGGTGGAAACCAAACTGCTCTGTGCCATGGGATTTAAAAGAAAGGCAGGGTTTGTGGTGGGTTTTTTTTTTTTTTTTTTTTGTAATTTTTTATTTTAAATAAAAGTATTTTGAAAGGAAAAAATTTAGAGGAGGAAAAATTAAATCATGGACAATGTTTCATTAATTCAAAATCAGGCAGAAAAGGAGAAAAACTAGAATAGATAAAAAAACAAAAACCTAGCAAAGTAATAGAGTTAAATATAATTCTATTAATATTTTTCTTAAGTATAAATGCTGTAAGCATATCCATGAAATGACAGATTTTTATGCTTAATAAAAATGCAAAAACAAATATTATGTAATTATTAGAATTTTTTAAAATATTTGCACATAATTGTTAATGTGATGATGAGCAGAATGTCTGCCCCTAAGGGTGAGAGAAAGAGAAAGAGCACTCATAGCAGAGGAACTACCCTTAAGTAGTGGAAGCCCACAGGCTGATTGAACCAATGACTAATGATAAAGTAAATAATCTAGATTAAAAAGTAGTGTGTGGGGAGGGGGCAGAATCAGGGGAGAAATGGCTAAAGCCTTGTTCCTTTCACACTCCATGTTAGTACCTGTTTAAAATAAATGTACTTTATCTTTAAACTGTATATGTGGATCAAAATATTGCATTTTCAATTCAGAGGAAAGTTTTACTAGGACAGTTGTGAAAACCATAAGAAAATATGTATTTGTATCCCATAATTGGAAATACAAAAGTTTTCATTTTCCTTTGTTCATGTGGGGTGTTGGCATAATTGGAATCTTCTTAACTCTTCTATTTTAAGTGACTTATCAATCAAACTATTTTTACAGTATCACATAATATGGAGAAGAATCATTAACATACATTTTCTAGTTTAGGGGTGTGTGTGTGTTCAAGCAAAAAATCACACTCAAGGTATATTTAAGCAGAAATTAGCTTTACTCTTAAAAGTGCCATGACAAAAAGTATCTCTCCATCTAAAATTCAGTCTTGAATTTTGAGCATAAATTCCTAAAATTGGGTTGCTTTAGTGGTATGTAATTTTAGTGTGTTTCCAAAAGTTCATGTGCTGCACCATTAGTATGGCAGTTTTGAGGGGTGATGGGACTTTTAAGACATGGATGTTAGTAGGTGCCCTGCCTTCTGAAGGAATTTATGTAGTTTTCACAGAAAACTAGTTAGTTCCTGTAAGAAGATTTTTATTTAAAAAAGTGAGCTTCACCCCTGAATCTTTCCAACTTCTTTTCTCATCATTTGCTCTCTACCTTTCTTTCCCACATACTTCCAACATTATGTCATCGGCCATACTGTAATGCATGAAGGCCCTCCCAAAGGCTGAAAAAAGGGAGCTGTCCTATCTTGTATCTTCAGCCTCCAAAATGTGAGATAAATAAATCTCTTACTTTATAATATACCAAACCTTAGATATTTTGTTGGAGCAAATAATTAGAGGTTATCAGATCAATATAAAAAATGTTGTAGGGTATTAATACATATTGATTGCAAAAAATAGTTTTAAGTTGTATATTTAGGTTTTAATCACCAATGTGTAAATAATTATATCTACTACCTCACCATAATTTACTATATTTGAGATGGCAGAGCAGAGAAGTATACTTTCCAAATTGCTCTGTGATGTGGACCAGGAAAACAAACAAACAACTTTTCATTGTGGTAGATAACAAAATAAACCTTACTGCAATTTAATACTACACTCTCAGAACACATAGGCACTCAGAAAATTGGATAGAATAAAAAAAAAGGAAAAATCCCCTGCTGGTGCCAGCAATTCCTCATGCAGATCCATCACAGGCAAATTGGACAGGGAGACTAAGAAAACCCACTTTTCAGGTGGTACTGTGGAGTGTCTTGAAATGGAGAAATCAGTGATCAAAGACATTCTCAAAGTGATTCAGTGAGTGAGCCACAATATATTCTTGTGTGGGAAAAACACTGTACTTCTCTTGGTAACCCACACAGCCAAGACAGCCACTATTATTTCCAGCTGTACTATGGAAGCCAGAGTGTGCATCAACACCCTGGTGCCCAGACCTGTGTAATTCCAGCTCATTCCTAAAATGTGACCTGGCAGAGGCTCACCAAATGACCCAAGTGTGACTAGAAAACCAGGTGAAATTTAAGCATGAAGAGTGTGGTATCCAGGGGAATTCAGGACATCATACCCTAGAGATCCTGGGTGCCTTTTACCCTTTGAGTCTGATGGTTCACAGAACCAGCTGGGGAGGACCAGGAATTGTTTGGGTCAGAGGAGTGAACATTCACTTCAATCCTTTTGTACGTGAGCCCAGCAGGGTGAAAGACTGACTTCTCTGCTGCAGAAGCAGAACCCAGGGAAGACTCCAGGGGTCTGGACTCCTCGTGTAGATCAGAAGCAGCCGGATTTCAGAGTGTGCTGATATAAAAGCTTCAGAACAAACATCATTGAACAAAGCTGGACCCAAGCACTGTCTGTAGGATCTTTACCTCTGGGAATTCCTCTCACAGAACTTGAGAGCAACCCCTTACTGTGAATAGAGAAGACAACAACATCCAACCTGCCCCACCTCATACTAACAAGAAGGGAAGCTGACAATGGGCTACTCCACTAGCTCCACAAGGAGAAGGAGGACTTGGACAGCCACTGACTACTACTCTTGTGTGTAATACATACCTCAAGAAAAAAATAGAAAATTTCCAGGGACACTCTAAATTCATAGGTTAGAAGCTCTGCCACCTCAGATTCACATAGATAAAGGAATAGACTTAAAAAGATTATGAAAAAGTAAAGGAACAAATCATCCCAAACAAACCAAATTACCTCATTAACAGAGTAAAATGATATCATAGTGGAAGAAAGGTCAGAGAAGGAATTTAGAAAGTTCATTGTTAAGAAGTGAATTCAGAGAGAAAATCCAAGAAGTGAAAAATCACTTCAATAAGGAGACAGAAATCCTGCACAATCTTTTCAATGAAATAATATTAGAAAATTTTCCAAAGATTAAAAATGAAAAATCAAACACAGGAGGTTTACAGGACTCCAAATATACAAAATTATAACAAACCTTCACTAAGGCACATTTATTATGAAAATATCCAACATACAAAGTAAGGATAAAATTTTTAAGACTGCTAGAGGGAAATGACAGGTCATATGTGGAGGGAGACCAATTCTGATCTCAGCTGATTTTTCAACCCAAACCCTTAAAACTAGGAGGTCTTGTAATAATATGTATCAACCTCTGAAAGAAAATGGATGGCAACCAAGAAAACTATACCCAGCAAAATTAAGCTTCAGAATTGATGATGAAATAAAACATAACAAAATCTCTGGGGCACAATGAAGATGGTTCTAAGAGAAAAGTTCATAGTATTGAGACCATTCATTGAAAGAAAAGAAAGTCACCAAATAAATAACCTGACATTACATCTCAAAGCATTAGAAAAAGAATAACAAATCAACACCAAAAGCAGTAGAAGAAAGGAAATAATTAAAATCAGAGTTGAAATAAATAAAATTGAAATGGACAAAATTTTTTTTAAAAAATTCACCATATCAAACTGGTGTTTCTTTGAAAAATAAATAAAATTGATAAACCTTTAGCCAAGCTAATAAAGAGAAAGAGAAAACTCAAATTACTAAAATTTGCAATGAAAAAGTAAATATCATGACAGACTACTGAAGTACAGATGATAATCAGAAACTATTTTGAAAACTTATACTCAATGAAACAGAACATTTTAAAGACATAGACAAATTTCTAGATACATATGACCTACAAATTTAACTGGGGGACACAGAAAATTTAAACAGATCAATTTCAGGCAATGAGTTTAAAGACACCTTCAGAAAACTACCAACAAAGAAAAACTCAGGACCAGATGGATTCTCAGCCTAGTTCTACCAGACTTTCAAAGAAGAACTAACACCAATCCTCCTCAAATTATTCCATTGTTATGGTTTACATATGGTGTCCCCAAAACGCTCATATGGGAAACAATGCAAGAAGGTTTGGAGGAGAAAAGATTGGGTTATAACTTTAACATAATCAATGCATTAATCCCTGATGGGTTTAACTAAGTGGTACCTGGAGGAAGTAGTTCACTGGGGGCATGACTATGGGGTATCCATTTTTTATGTAGAGAGTGGAGTCTCTGTGCCTCTGATCATACGTGAACTGCTTCCCTCTGCCACACACTTCTGCCATGATGCTTAGCCTCACCTCTCCTCCAACAATATTCTTTATAGAAACAGAAAAAGCAGACATGAAATTCATTTGGAAAAAAAAAAAGATGCCCAGAATAGCCAAAGCAATCCTTAGTGAGAAAAGTGAAGCAGAAAGCATCATAATACCAGAAGTTAACTTATACTGCAGAGGTATAGTAGCAAAAACAGCATGTTATTTGCTTTTAAAAAAGTAGACATGAAGATCAATGGAACAGAATAGAAAACACAGAGACAAAGTCACATAAATTTGGTTATCTCACACTAGACAAAGGCATCATAAATGTACATAGGAGTAAAGATAGCCTCTTCAACAAATGGTGCTGGGGAACTGGAAATCCACATGTAGCGGAATGAAATTGGGGCCCTATCTCTCATCCTATACAAAACTCAACTCAAAGTTGATAAAAGACCTATGCATTAGAACAGTGACCCTGAATCTAGTATAAGAAAATGTAGGCCCAACACTAAATCATGTGGGTTTACAAACCAACTTTCACAGGAAGACTTCTAATGCACAAGAAACACAATGAAAAATCAATAAATGGAATTATAACAAACTAAAAACTTCTTTACAGCAAAGGATACAATCAAGAGAGCCTACAGAATGGGACAAAATCTTTGCCACCTACCCCACAGCTATAGCATTAATTTCTAGGATATAAAGAACTCAAAAATTAACACCAAAAATGCAATTGCCCAAGCAATAAATAGGCAAAGGAACTAAACAGACCATTCACAAAAATAGAAATATAAATGGTCAACAAATAAATGAAAAAAACTGTGTGACATCTTTAGCAATTGGAGAAATGCAAACTGAGAATACAGTGAGATTTCATCTCCAGTCAGAATGGCAACACTCAAGAATACAAGCAACAATAAATGTTGGTGAGGATGTGGGGAGAAAGATTCTCATACATCACTGGTGGGACTGCAAATTAGAGTAACCACTCTAGAAAACAGTATGGAGAGTCCTCAGAAAATGTGCAATGGAACCACTATTTGACCCAGTTATTTCACTCCTTGGTATATATCCACAGGACTTAAAATCAGCATACCACAGTGACTCAACCTTATCAATGTTTATAGCAGCTCAGTTCATAATAACTAAGATATGGAACCAGCCTAGGAGCCTTTCAACAGATGAATGGATAAAGAAAATGTGGTATTTATACCCAGCTGGCTATTACTCAGTTATAACTAAATGAGACTTTATGATATTTGAAAGTAAATGGATGGATCTAGAGACTCTTACGCTAAACGAAACAAGCCAATCCCAAAAAACTAAAGGTCAAATGTTCTCTCTTATATGTGAATGCTAACACACAACAAGGGGGAGAAGGGGAAAAATAAAAGTTTGGTAGATTATGAAAGGAAAATGAAAGGAAGGGAGGAGTACAGGGTCAGGAAAGACAGAGGAATGATTCTGACATAATTTTCCTTTATACATATACGAATATACCACATTGAATCTCCACATCATTTACAACCACAAAACTGGCATCACAACTAGAATAAGAGGCACTCCATGTTTGTATAAATGGTCAAAATGTACTCTAATGTCAAGTGAAACTAAGAAAAAAAAATGAAGTAATAAAATAATAATTTAATTTTTTAAAATTAAATTTAATAACCCAAAGATACATTCAATTATTATTTTATGCCCATTTTACTATATGTTGAAACAGTTTCATAGTTTCTCACCTGCAACATGCTGTTTTAACCCTTTTTTAATATCAAACTATGGTCACATTTCTTACTAAATTGAGTTTTACATATGGGATATTGACACATCATGTTATAAATTTTAACAAATTGTTATCTCGAGAGAAATACTTGTTATATACCTTTTTCTATGTTCTCCTTTTTTCTTACATAGAATTTATAATTATTATAAGTAACTATAGGCTTATAACTGCAGAATATTACTGAATGTAAAATCCATAAGACACAGAGGCATAAAGATTGCTAATATTTTGTACATCCATAATTATATGTACCTACATCTTTTGATATGTTATAAAACTGGAAATATAGTACTGTACTTTTATATAATTCTTCTCATGAAAGGTCTAATTTATTATTGATTTCTATACTGGTATTTAATAACTGTTGTATACTAAAAAATCTTGGAATATATCATTATTTTACCAATTCAATTTTCTTGAAAGAATAATAGTTTGCATTAGTATCTTACCTGAGGTATGTTGGTAGATATATCTTTTGTATTCTTTCCTTGACTTATCTTTAGTCATTTTAATAGATGAAATTTTATACTAAAGAATATATAATTTGTTAAATTTAATTATTTGGAGAATAAAACTATTTTTGCTTTAAGGAAATTGCAATGTACCCACACCCCTTTGATATATCTTACCTAATGGTTATTATATGTGCATATATCTACACACAAACACATATATTCATATATGTCTACACACATTTATATTCATATGCAGATACACATACATGTACATGTGCAGATGCATATGTAAATGTGCACAGTTGCACATGTGCACATACAGATTTAAATATGCACACAAATATAAAAACATACACACACATATGTAAAGCAATACCAATTAGGTAAAAACATTTCATAGTTAATTGTTTAAAATATTACATTATTACAGTTGTGATCACATATTTTTTGTATTTCTGTTGCCTTATTTGATGTTTATGAATTACATATTTCATAGCCTCTATCCATTTTCCTTTGTCAGAATTACATGTATTTAATGCATTCTAATTCTTCTTAGTCTAGTGAAGATAACCCTTTTCTATGTTCCATTTATTTTCCCATGATTATTTGTAATTTTATAGTTTTATACATCAAATGATTAACATTTTGTTATTTTATTCCTTTAGTTGAAGGTTTTTAAAGTTATTTTCTGGGGGGCCTGGCAGGCGCCGAGGAGGAAGAGCAAACCTGGTCCTCACCTCTCAGCCAAGGGATGACGACTTCAGGCGCTCTGTTCCCAAGCCTGGTGCCAGGCTCTCGGGGGTCCTCCGAGTATTTGGTGGAGTTTCGGGCAGGGAAAATGTCATGGAAAGGCACTACCGCAACTCCGGATCAACGGAAAGGGCTCATGTACATCCGGCAGACCGACGACTCTCTCATTCACTTCTGCTAGAATGGTAGGACTTCAGGGACCGTGGAAGACGACTTGATTATCTTCCCCGATGACTGTGAGCTCAAGCGCGTGCCTCAGTGCCCCAGCGGGAGGGTCTACGTGCTCAAGTTCAAGGCTGGGTCCAAGCAGCTCTTCTGGATGCAGGAGCCCAAGACCGACCAGGATGAGGAACACTGCCGGAAAGTCGAGAGTACCTGAACATCCACCCCCCCATGCCTGGGGCCCTGGGGGCGAGTGGGGGTGGAGGCCACGAGCTGTTGGCGTTGGGTGGTGAGGGCAGCCTGCAGAGCCTGCTGGGGAACCTGAGTCACAACCATTTCATGCAGGTCAGCGGACCAGCGGGCCTTGGAGGACTGGGTGGCCTTGGGGCTCTGACTGGGCCAGGTCTGGCCAGCTTGCTGGGGAGCAGTGGGCCTTCTGCCAGCAGCTCTTAGTCCAGCTCCTGGAGCCAGTGGGCAGTGGTCACCCCATCCTCCACCACCTCTTCTGCCTGTGCCACCCCAGCTCCCTCTGCCCCAGCAGGTGCCTCGGCAACCAGCCCAAGTCCTGTGCCCAGTTCAGGTAATGGAACCAGTGCAGCAGCCAGCCCAACCCAGCCCATCCAGCTGAGCGACCTCCAGCTCATTCTGGCCACCATGAATGTGCAGGCCGGGCCAGGAGGCAGCCTGCAGGTGGACCTCGCCAGCTTGCTGACGCCAGGGATCATGGTGCCCAACCTCACCAATGCCGACATCCAGCAGTGCCTGCTGCCCTACCTGCCCTTCCGGGAGTCACTGCCCCAGACTGCAGAGGAGATCCAGAGCACACTGACCTGCCCCAGTTCCAACAGGCCCTGGGCATGTTCAGCATGGCCTTGGACTCTCGTCAGCTGGGGCCCTTCATATGCCAGTTTGGCATTCCTGCAGAGGCCGTGGAGGCCACCAACAAGGGAGATGTGGAAGCGTTTGCCAAAGCCATGCAGAACAACGCCAGACCCGAGCAGAAGGAGGGTGACGCTAAAGACAAGAAGGACGATGAGGAGGACATGAGTCTGAACTGAGGCGGGCATGGCTGTGGGCCACCTGCTCCTGTGGTGGCTCTCCCACCTGCTCCTTTCTTCAGACCTCCTGATAAATAAATGTCCTTTCTTTAAAAAAAAAAAAAAAAAAAGTTTATTTTCTGAAGTTTAATTTAATAAATACATTTTTTTCTTCATTTTTGTTCTTTTATTATTTCATAATCACAGGTATGTGTTTAATGAATTAGGAATTTTATTTAAAAACATTGCAAACCTAATTGGTGTGTAACACTCACCAATATTGTATCATACGAGTGCAGTGTGACAGGCTGTCACATATTAAACATACCAGTGTGTGTGACCAGCATTGAGGTCAAGAGAAAACTTCAGTTCAATCCCTGGAAGATCCCTCAGTTACCTTCCCAGTCATCTCTCACCCCCTCACTCCACAGTACTAACCATTAACCACACGATTAACATAACAAGATTCCCACTTGTTTTAATAGAGGAAATCATACAGTATGCTTGAAACAGTATTTCTTTATATTTTTTGCCCAGTATTATGTTTGAAAATCATACACAACCAAGTTCATTTGAGTTTTGATTGTTCGTTGTTTGGGGCAATTAAAAAACATTGTTGCGTGAATATACTGGGATATACTGTATGATGAACACAGGAAATTCCATCAAAATTATAACCTAAGAATGAAATTCCTGCAATACAGAGTATACTATATTCAACTTTATTAGATACCATCAAGCCATTTTCCCAAGCAATTATGTCAAGTCATGCCCACTTCAAAAGCTTATGGTAGACAATTTCTGTTGTCCTGCTTACTTGCTGATAAGTGTATGATTTGTTTGATTAATTTTCATGCTGCTGTGCTTCAGAGCTAACACCTTATATTTTCAATATGTACTTTCCAGTTCAATAGTGAAGTAAAATATCCTCACATATAAATATTAAACACTAAGACCTTTTTTTACCCTTTTTCTATTTTCTTTCTTTTTTCCCCCTATTGGGCTAATTTTTTAAAAAATTGATTTGTAGTAGTAATTTATATATCTCATAAGTTTTGGATATTATTACTTTTTTACTATATATATATTAAAATATCTTCATTTTATCCTATAATAGAGGACATACAATGGTTTTGAAGGAACAGGTGACCACTTACAATCTGCGTGGTGCAAGTCAACTCAGAGGAAGCATGAAGACCAGAGAGTTTACGTAACTAATTTGCACTCTCCTCCAAGTAATTCTTAAATCCACAAAATTCTGGTATATTTACAGAAACATTCTAGATCATGAGGCACATCCTATGAAACTTTTGGGTTCAAATCCTACTCATTGTCCTTCTGCTATATAATGCCATGTTTTATTTACCACAAGATCAGAAGTTGACATTGCCTCAGGTGTTCTTATGAGGAGTCAAGTGAGCTGCTGTTCCCATTTTCCTCCCTAGATGGCTTTTGCTAAATATAACTTCTTAATTTCAATGAAGCCCATTTTTTTTTAGAAAAAAAATGTCATTATCAACTGATTTTGGATCCCCAAATTTAGGAAAACACTCTTTAATATTTTCTTTGAAAGCTGTGTTTTTTCACCATTTGGCTTTTGTACCACAATCCAACTAGAATTGATTTTTGTTTATGTGGTGAGCCAAGAGGTAAAGTTCCTTTATTGAGATTCGAAGAATTCAACATTTATTGACAAGACCATTCTCTTCAGCTTATTGTAACTACAGAGGTGGTGGTGGCATAATTAATTACAGCATATGAATGTTCTACATGCTCTATTCTTTTAAACCAAAGTGAATTTATTCTAACTGCTGTAGCACAACCTGATAACCACTAGTGAAAACTCTCTTTGTTTTTCATTTCCAAGTTTCCTTCACTATTTTTATCCAATTGAGTTCACATATTCATTTTAGAATACACACACACACACACACACACACACACACACACAAAGATTTATTTTTGAAGGAGGACTGTGCTGAACATTTAGTTTAAGGCTAATGGGATAAAATTGATGTCTTAACAATACTAAGTTCCCCAAACTCTGAAGCTGGTATATATTTGTCTTTGATCATTTCTTAACTGTATTATTATTTTTTTTTCCTTTTTGGGGAATTTTCACATATTTTATCAGATAAACTCTTAGCTATTTGATCTAGTTTATACTAATTGAATTGTGTTAAAATTTAAATTTTGTTTTTATTTATTGTGGATAGAGTATTGAAATAAGGTTTTCATATATTGTCCTTGAATTCTATCATCTAGCTAACTTCCCGTGTTGATTCTATTATATATACCTATGTATAACTGAGTCTTGTCTGCAGCCCAGTTGTGCCAGGACAATGGGGTAGGTTGCAGACAGGCCAAAGTAAGTCCCTGGATACATCATGGGAGACATATGATTTATGGGGGAAAAACTTCCAAGAGATAAAAGGCTGCACCAAGAAGAGTTCAATGGCAACAGGCTGGCAGGGAGCTCCATCTTGGATTCAGGAGCAGATGCTCTTTCCTGTGGCTCCTGGTGAACAAATCCAGCAACGGTGCACCAACTCTCCCTCACTCCTCTCTGGGAGGCCTCTACCACGTGGCAATGTCCCAGCTCTCTCGGACATTGCTGTGGTACCTCTTCAACCCACCATGCTTCTCTACTCAAGGACTCTGCCCTGGGCCAGCAATCACACCTGCACCTCATCCCTTGCCAGCACAGAACTGCTGTGATGTGTCCCCATTTTCCCCACTATATTAACACCCCCCAGTCTGGTTGCATCTGAAGACCTCTGTGTACCTGGATGATGACACTACCCAGGAAGGCTCCACCATGACAGGCCCAGGGTGAAGTCCCGGGCTCTGGGGCAGCCCGTTACCTTGCCCTGGCTCATGCACACACCTCCACTCTCCATGTTCCCCAACCCACTCCTGGCTTTCTCTGGTCACTCACTCTCTGTGATGCAGCTCTCTCTGCAAACACCTCCCCTCAACCAAACTTCCAAATGTGTTCTCGTGAAGGTTCTCACCTCCCTTCCCCTGGGAACCCACCTTCTGCTCCGCATTCACCCCCAAGGCTTGACCAGCCCAGCCCTGTCCCTGGTATGCTGAGGGCAGTGCAGAGCTCACTGGATCCCTGCCTCCAAGTGGACACTTCCTAAGTCCTTGGATTGTTAACACCACATGAAACCATTCACATTTTGTCATATAGAGACCCAGTACAGCAAAGGGAGGCTGAGAAAACAAGTTGCCAGAAGAAAATGTGTCAGGACACACTTCATCCAGCTCACTTCAGAACTGGCAGAGAAGTGGAACTGCTACTGGGAGTCCTCAAAACTTTAACGTTCCATTTCTTGGAGTTTATGCAGAGTGCTTCAGTCACTGCAATGTCCTTCTTTAGCTCAATACAATTTGGGGTTTTGTTTTAAATTTTGTACCTCATTGTTAGTCAATGAAAAATTATATATACATATACATATATATAAACTGCATATTTACAAATACATATATGCATATGTGCATGAGTATATGTAATTTCCTAATGGCATCATGAATACACACACGTGTCTCTTACTAAGATGAGTGGTGCTCCTGGTCCAGACATTTGCTGTGTTCATGATGACTCAGCAGCTCACTGAAGAAACAAGTTGTGCTCAAGGAAGAATGAACTGGCGTGCTGGAGAGAGAGCAAGAAGACAACTCAACTCATTAGTCCTTTCTCAACAGGCCTGAGTCCAACTCCCTGACACTCCTGGTGACATCCCAGAGTCACTACAAAGTTGGCTGGTCCCCAGTTGTCCTGTCCTGCACTCAGGAGACCTGAGGTATGAAAATCACACAGGACACTTTCCAGAGTACATCTAGGGAGCCATGAGCAATCTGGCTGATAAATGCACTTCCTAAAGTCAAACAAGCAGCAATCAAGCAACTGGCCTTAGCACATCCAGGAGACGGGACAATGAGGTTGTGCAATGAAAAATGCCATTAAATTGTTCTCTGAACAGTAGGATTGAATGAGACAACCTATATACATAAAAGTACAAAAATCTGATGTAATTTATATTTATAATTAGGACTCTCTTACTTTTGCTCTCAAAAGCATTGACACATGACATTGGGGTGACACTTTTTAAGGATGACTGTGGTATTGTCAGCCAGACTCACAATCAGTCTTCATAATTTTTTTTAATTGAATACATTCAGGATATGGAAATTGCTGGATCACCTAGAGCAGTGAGAGGGCACATTTTCCCTTCTGTATAAGAGCAGTTACACCTTGGAAGTGTGTACATTTCCTCAGACTCAAGGCTTGGACCAGTACAAGCTGCTGAGCTGGAGTCCACTGATGGATTGCAGAAGCTTCCTGAACATGAGTCTCTGATCCAGTGCATAAGGAAAAAAGCTCCCTGCCTGGGTTGCCATCAGTGTCCTGAACTGGTTTCTGGAAACAATGCCTCTGTCAGGTGTCACTAGTCACCAGTCTGAGACCCAGACCTGGACTGCTCTCAGGGAGAGTTCAAGACCAGCAGGTGATAAGCAGAAAACATAAAGGGGACATGAGGGGGCCTTCCCAGGGGGGAGAATTAGGGAGCAGAGTGTCAGGGACAGGATGGGCAAGAGGAGGGGACTCTGGAAAGACAGAACTTTAAGACTATGGAGATGCTGCACCTTTTTTATCAAGAAGCACCTGCACTTATTGAGCACCTGCAGTTTACAAAGAGCTTTAGTGGGTGGCTAGCCCAGGTGTGGTCCACAGACCTGCACATCTGGGGTCAGAAATGCAGAGTCTCATCACCACCAGCCAAAGCCTATCACCCCAGAAGCTGAATTTAGAAAGGTAATTTCTGAACAGGTTGAAGTTCAAGAAGTGCAACTTTGAGGCATGACCACCTTTAGGCCTCACATAGACCGATGGGGAGGGACCAGGATTTGACAGGAGCTTCAGGCTCAGAGTGGCTCATCTGAGGCCTGGACAGTGTGACCTTGACTGAGTCCTTGCCCAGCAAATGCTCACTGATCACCACCTGCACCCTGGACCCAGTGCTGGTCCCATCCCAGACCTCAGGCTTTTCATGTCTCCCCCACTTTCTCTGGGTATTTAAGACAACATGGCCACTTCCCCAAGATCTCAGTTGACCCAGCCATCAGCCACTGAGAGTGCTATCACCACGACCCTCCTTTTCCTGATCAGGAAGTTGAGGCTCCAAAGGGGAAAGCGATTCTCTACAAACCCAAGAGGTCGTCTGATTCACAAGGAGCTTTTGAGTGGTGGACAAGACTGTGCTGCGTTTTCTGGATGTCCCCGACATGGAAACTTTGGGGAGGCTGCAGGGGGCCTTGCTTAGCATTGGGACCGCAGAGGCTCAGATCAGCATCCTTGGGGCAGAGGGCCTGCTGGGTGTGGGTGCTGGGGGGTGAGGCACCCTCCCTCTGTCCAGCTGAGTTAGTCCAGAGGCCAGAGAAGCAAGAGTGGCCACCAGAAGGCACCAGGGCCAAGGTTCATGGTGGCTGTGGGGACACACAGTGTCCAGTGGTGGAACAAGTCATCTGGAGGGTTAGTGAGCGTCTCTCCCTGAGAAGAGTTTGGCAACACCCTGGCAGGGCTTTTGGGGGTGTCCAAGCTTCAGAGAAAGAGGAAGACTGACAAAGCCTTAGGGCTGCAGGCCACTCCAAGCCCAGCCCAGCACTCAGTACCTGGGAGACCCTGGCAGTCTCTAGCCTCTCTGGGCCTCAGTTTTCTCATTGCACAATGGGAACCATGATAATGACTTCGAAGTGCACGTTCCCAATGAGAAGAGGTGGGGCCAGCACTTGACCCAGGGCCCAGGATTGCTCCCAGCTGACCTTGTCTGTAAGGAGGGCGCCTGTCCCGGCTGCTCAGGAGACAGCATTAACCAGCGTGGAGCTGCAGGGTCAGGAAGTGACTCCCTTCCAGCTCTCCACCACCCTGCCCCATCAAGAAGAAGGGCTCTGCCTGCTGCCACCCCAACTTCAACACCCGCCACTTTTCTCTTAAAAAACAAAAAATCAAAGGTGCACCCATCTTAAGGAGATTGTGCAAAGCCTCTTACACATCCGCAGGGAGAAGTGGGCTGTTCCCAGCCCCTGGCTGCAACTGGCCCTCCCAGCTGGTGCCTTAGCCAACATCCTCACTGCTGGCCCCCAAGAGTAGGTCTGCCTGTTCTTGAACTTCAGTTCAACAGTCATATGATATTTATTTGCTTTATTGCGATATAATTTGCACCCCACATAATGCATCGATTTAAAGTTCACTGACTTAGTATGTTTACAATGCTGGGAAAATGTCACCATGGTTAGTTTTAGAATATTTCATCACTTTCAAAACCAACCTTGAATTCTCCCTATTACCCCCAAAGCTCCCTGCCCTCTCCAGTCCCTGGCATCACAAATCTGCTTTCTATTTTTTTTATTATTATTTTAAAAATTTTTAAAAATTTGTTCTAATTTATTGTAAATTAGAATAGAATGCATTTCTACATTTTGACAGATCATTCATAAATGGAGTGTAATCTCTCATTTTTCTGATTATACATATTGTAGTATCACTTCAGTCATGCAGTCATATTTGTATATGAGGTAATAATTACAAATCTGCATTCTGTCTTTACGGATTTACCTATTCTGAATGTTTCATGTATTTGAAATTATACCACATGTGTTCTTTTGTGTCTGGCTTATTTCACTTAACATAATATTTTCACACTTCATCCACTGATGGATCTGTAGTCCTTCCTCACTGGGTGAATACATCACATTTTATTTACCTATTTATCCATGGGTGGACAAATGCACACCTTTGAGTTTGCTTCTTTTGCTTCCTGTTATGTCAGTGAAGTTCATCTTTGCTATACTGTGTTCAGAGTTCATTCTTTTTCATTGCTGTCTAATTTCCCTCAAATAAACATCTCTGATTATGACCCATCATCCTGGGCCTGGACATTTGGGTGGTTTCTACTTTGGCCTTCAGCACTGTTAGGAATAAAGCTGAAAGAATCATTTCATAGGGGACATTGGCAACTTTGTTTCAGCTGGGTGCAGCCAGAATGTCCTGCAGGTGTGCTCGGTGTTTGTTTGCCTGACTCGTTTTGAACATATAGAGAGCGAATGTCAGGACGAGGCGCCTCAAACTCTGGTCAGAAGGTAACAACCTTCCATGGCTCTCACTGCATGGAACTCCTCTCTGGTTTTCTCTTCATGACAAAGGGACATTGTGTGTGTAGTGCTGGTTCCAAGTGTTCTTTTAAAATAATGTGGCTTAAGAAAAAGAGCTTAAAGAAAGTCTTCAGTAAATGACAAACTAGAGTCCCGGTAATACTGGGGCAGAGCAGAAGTCTAGAAGGTCCCCAATGAATGAAGGTTGGCTGCCTTGGTGTGGAGTTTGGAGATAAGCCGTGGTGGCTGGGAAGACCTCCTGGCAGAAGAGCGAGACCCAGAAGGACACATGAGGACCAGAGGTGTGAGGGCGGAGTGAAGCAGAGGCCCCTGGGTGGGGCGGGGGCCATGGACAGTCTTAATGTGGGGCAGGGCTGCCAGCATCCAGATGCAGGTCCCTCTCTTAAATTGGGCCTGACCTTGGGAGCACAGCACTACCTGACCCTCAGCCATCCGCCATAAGACACAGCCTTTGGAGGGCACAAGAAGCTTAGTAGGGTCCTCTCTGCAGAATCCCACCATCTAGACCTAAGTTTTTGTTTGGCGAGTCTTTGAACAAGTTTATCTCACAATTGGGAAGAGGAGTTTGCAGTGAGACCTCTTTCAATTGCCTACACCTGTCACCAACCTGGAGTTCCAACAGTGGTGGGACCAGGCTCCAGGGGTCAATGCTGTGCTAGAGCTGGGTGTCCACTGTTCCCATGCACCCTCCCAAATGCCACAGTCCCCACCACTCCCTATTGCTTCCCCAAAACCAAAGGGGGTGTAAGTCCCACTTACTACCGCTCTCTCACCATTTTTATTATTGCTGTCATTGGGCATATGAAAGTGACAGGCCTCTGGAGCAGCCACGTATCTCACAAAAGTGAGACACTCAAGAGAGCTAGTCCCGAGAATGGTCACTTGTCCTTGCTTGCAGCATCAGAGGTCCTCTCATCACCTGTCACTCTTGCAGGCACTGATGCTGAAACTGGCCTTAGCGATGTGAAAAGCCCCGCCCAGAATAAGGTCTGCCAGGGATGGTGGGTGGTGTGCAGGACCCTCAGGACAGATTCTGATGGCTGCCAGGTAGCCATGCACGCCAGAGCTGGCGTGAGAAACTGACCAAGCCAAGCAGTCCACCTCAGCCTTCCATCACGCAAGGCTGCTACCATATGTCACTCACTGTGATCCTGAGCGAGTCCTCTCTCCACCCTGGGCCTCGGGTGCCCCAAGTGGCTCCTCATGGGGACACACAGCATTGCTTCTAATTCACACAATGCACATTCCAAATGACATACACTCAGCTGGACTCCAGGACCAGTCACCGATGACTGCTGTCCTTAGTTCCCGCTTGCCACCCCACACCCCATGGAGTTGTACCCAATGGCCACCAGGGTCCCTGTCTCCTCTGACAGCAGCTGGAGGTCATGCCAATAAGTAGTTCCTTAACTGAACAAATGAATGAGGCAGGTCTCTGCCCATGTGAAGCTCTGGGAGAGAACACTTAGACACTCCACATTCGAGCTGGATATCGTTTAAATCTCCAGGCTGCCACCTAGCTGTGTCCCCTCAGGACAGTGTTTTCAGAGCTCAGAGTTTAACTGCAGACACCACAGCTTCACCCAGGGCTGGTGGAAATCAGGGTCCTGCCCACCTTGTTGCTTGCAGCTCATCACCCCTGACTGGCACACGTCAGGGGATGCAGCACTTCAGGGACAGGAGCAGACTCGTGGCAGTGGGGCAGGGCAAGACCATCAGTCACCTGCCTGCTTCCTTCTCTGCCCTCCACTGGGCCTTTCCCTGCCTCAGCCAGGATGATCCTGCACTACAAATCAGGGGTCTCCTCCAAGCCACCTGTGACTCCCAGATTCCTGCTCATGCATGTTAAAAGCTGAACTCCTCACTGGGTCCACAAAGCCCTGGAGAACCTGAACCCACTATCGTTCCATCCTCCTCTCCCATCATTCCCTTCCACCTTGCTGACCATGTTCCAGCCACACCAGCCTCATTGCTGTATCTCCAATGAGTACCTCCTGCCCCAGGACCTTAGCACATACTGCTGACTCTTCCTGGCTTGCTCATACCGGAGTCTTCACATGGTGAGTTCCTCTACCTGCTTCAAGTCTCTGCTCTCAGAGGTCTTATTTAAAATTTTCCCTTGTCTTGTACTCTCTGCTCTTGCTTTACTTTTCTTCACTAAATTTCTTACTGTGGATAGCATTCTTTGCAGCCACTGGCATATGAGTTTCTCTGATACTCCCCCACCCCACGGTGTTAATGTCACTCCAGGAGGGTAAAGGCTTTGGAGGAAAAAAGTGAACTAAACACAGGATCTTGCCTTGTGCTTCCATTGTAAGCATTCGATGCCTGCATTGTTATTCTTGAGTCCCACTCTTGGGTCCGCTTTCTCATTTAGAACTTCTAAGTTCTGCCTCCTGCTCTGCAGAGGCTATAAGAGGGAGCAGGTAGTTTTGGACCACTTGTCAGAAGAAACTGAGGCTCAGGGATGTGACATGACTTTCTAGATCACACAGTGCCCCTTAACTCTCTGCCAAAATTGTGCCCTCTTCCCCCCAACACAGGGCTTTTGCCAAGCTGTTCCCCTTCCTGGGACCCCTTTACACTGCCCTATGAACTATTGGCCATAATTGGATCTTGAATGCTCCCCAAGGTCCATGTGTTGAAGGCTTGGTCTCTAGGCTATCAGGAGGTGGGACTTCATGGAAGGAAGTTAGGTCATTGGGAGTGTGCCCTTGAAGGGGATAGTGGGAGTCTCCCTGAACAACCTCCTGCTTCCTGACTTTGCTCCTGCACTCTTTCCCCACCATGTAGGGCTGCCTCACCACAGGCCCAAAGCAACAGAGTCATGGGCGGCAACCTCTGATACCGTGAGCCAAAATAAACCTTTCCTCTCCTTCAGTGGCTTGTCAGATGTTTTTTCACAGTAATGAAAAGCTGACTACCACACTGATCTTCTTTCAGACTTCTTTTCAACATCACCTGCCTGCAGGTAACACCTCTCCCCTGAGTCTAGGGCACATTTGCTTTTTGGAAATTCTCAGCACTCCTGGAACTGTCCATCAGAATTTACAGTGTAAAAATGGGTGGATTAAAGGGCCTCTGCGGGATGCAAATGTAAGCCACCCTAGGAAGGCAGGTGCTCCCCAGGTAAGATGGGGGAAGAAAAGAAAACCAATGCAGGTGCATTGATGAGCAGGGACTCAGTCCTGCAAGGGTGCTTTGGAGGTTGTGAATGGTGCTCTGAGGGGCAGGAAGCTGGGACATTCCTCCACAATCTCACAGGCCATTGGTTACAAATTGTTCCAGAGCATGAGCTTCCTGGCACTTCCAATCTACCTTGTGTGGACATTGGAAAGCCTGCAGCCCAGAGAAGCAGATGTTGAAGGTAGGATGCCATCAACACATTTGAGAAGTGCCTCTGAATGGCCTAGAGTGGGACAAGAGATGTGTGTGGTGACCAAGCATCTCCTGCACTTTCTTGTTGTAGCTGCAACTTGTAGATTTATAAACTGTCAATTCACAACACTCCCCTTGGTACCCTGAGCCTCAAATGTCCAGGAAGCCCAAGACCTGTGTTCTGTCCTCTGGATCAGAAACCATAGTTATGGAGTCCAGACTGAAACACCAGGACAGCCCAGTGAGGCAGGCACATTTCATGGATGAGATGTAGAAGCACAGAGAGGTGAAGTGATTTATCTATGGTCACACAGCTAGTAATGAAGTTCATGATAGTGCTGAAATTTAAACCCAGGTCCTGCACCCTAAGCTCACTCCTCTGCAAATCATAGCTGGTCACATGACAATTACTCTTCCTTCATGTGAGGACAGTCTCTACATCCATCCTGTTCATCCCCATTTTATAGGTGGGAAAACTGAGGCCCAGGAGAGATGTAATCAGAGAGCACATGGGAGCCAGATCCTGAGGTGGAGACTCAGGCCAGCTGCCTGCCAGGGAGTCAGCCTCAGTCACTGCCCCTCACTAGCCCCCTGGAGGCCGGCAAGCAGAAGCAAGTTCAGAAAATATGGATTATTGCCATTTATCGGGCAATGCTGTGGCCATACTGTGTAGCCTCCATGCAGTCTGCCTGTGAGATCTGACTACACCCACGTCACAACAGGGTGCCAGTGTTGCTCCCCCTAGCATGCAGCAGAGTCAGGATTCAAATCCAGGATAGTTGGCCTCCAGGACTGAATCCACCTTTACCCCAAAGCAGGAATTCCTTTTAGGACATCTGAGCTTGGTGGCCTCTGGTCTCTGGGGCTCCCCACCTTGCACACAAGTCAGTCCCCTGTGGGCAGCTCCAGCTGTGTCCTGTCTCTTCCCAGAGGAGTGTCCGGACATCAGACATGGGCCCTGCTCTGCTGAGCAGTGTCAGAGCCAGCACCTGGCTCAGTGTCAGGCCCAGCCTGTGTGGTTGGAATGACACCCCCAAAACAGGGAGCAGACATTCTTCCCAGCGTCTTTGAATCTGCAGCAGCAGCAGCAGCCGGCCTGCTTTACAGGCTCCAGCTGGAAGCCACCACAAGGCTCATCCCCCACTCTAAGATGCACCCCATCATTTGTGAAGAGTAACTTGGGGGAATGTTGTCACTTCTCTGCTGACGTGACTCTCAGTGTTGGTTCTGAAAGCTGCTTTCACTCCCTAGAGTGACCCTCCCACACCCACCTCAGCCCTCCAGCTCCAGGGGTGCAGATGGGGAAATGGAGGCTTGGCAGCTGCCCACCCAGTCCCATCATGGCTCAGTGGATTGAGTGACAGCTGATGGGCAGGGAGGGCTGGGCCTGGGTCCCGAGTTCTCTGGTACCAACTCAGGCTTGGTCAAGGCGAGGGGTGCAGGCATCTTTCTCTCCACCGGTTTCTTTCTGGGTGAGGAGGTTGCAGGGCCTCCCCAGAGCTGCCTCCAGTGGGTCTGAATTGGGGCCCCCGGATCCCTACTTCACATGCAGCATAAAAACTCCAAAAGCAGCAGCAGCATTGGCAGATTAGCTCCTCATGTGACAAAAAGATTTATTCATAAGATTCCTCTCCTCCCCCCACTCCTCTTTTTTTCTTCCTTCCTTGACTGAGAACATATTAACCAGAAATTAAGGCTGAGTGGGGACAGAGGTGGGTGTGATGGGGTCAGTGAGAGGAGGCTGTGGAGGGAGGTGTCCAGCCTGCCAGGGGTCATGGGGACAGGGAAGGGGCTGGGCTGGGCTGGTGGGGAGGAGGGAGAGGGAGCCAGGAGGGAGGAGGGAAGCCAGGTGAGAGGTGGGAAGAGATGGAGGACAGAGCAGGTGGGAGCCAGGGAGAGGGAGAGAGGCCAGGAGAGGCAGGAGGAGAGAAGTTGGAAGGAAAAATACCTGAGTTTAAAAAAACAAACCACGAGGAGTGAGGAAGGAGGGCAGACAGAGTGAGAAGAGTGAGCAAGTGTGGGAAAGTCTGCCCCTTGCAGACAGGTCCCAGGGATGGGCCACCTGGTTGCACACCCCACCCCAGGTGCTGTGCCCTGTGCAGCCAGCCAGTGGGTGGTGCAGAGTGGAGCTTCCACACACCCTGGCCAGACACAGGTCAGGGCTGCCCAGCTGGTCCTGCTTGGTGTCTCCCCTTTGTCATTCCATGCATCTACATACATTTATATAAACATCTATGAAGCATAAAGATTTATGTATAACCCTATGTCTCTCTCCTCTCTCTCTCTGAAATTGGAGAATATCATGTTAAGTGAGATAAGCCAATCTCAAAAATCCAAAAGAGGAATGATCTCACTGATAAGCGGATGATGACACTTAATGGGGGGTGGGAGTGGGACAAGAATGGAGGAAGGAGGGACTGTATAGAGGGAAAAGAGAGGTGGGAGGGGTGGGGAAAGGAAAAAATGGAATGAATCAAACATCATTACTCTATGTAAATATATGAATATGCAAATGGCATGCTGTTACTCCATGTACAAACAGAAACAACATGTATCCCATTTGTTTACAATAAAAATAAATTAAAAAATAAAGTAACAATGGGAGGTAGGTATTTGGGAAATATTCTAATAAAGTATCATAAGATAACCCCACAGTTCAGGATATCAGAACCTAATTTCCAGACACTAGGGCCTTGAGCCTGTCTCTCTTGCTAGGTCCACTCCATTCAACCTAACAGAGTGTTATCTTCACCTTCAATAAGTGTACTCCATTGGTTCCTTCATGTGTCTCACTCAGTTCTTTGTTTGGGACACCAAGTGAAGCCAGAATTGGTGACAGGAAGTGTAGAAATAGGGGATCGGGTCAAATTGAGGAAATGGAGGCCATGAAGCTACCTGCCTCTGGAAGTTGGAGACTGCCTCTGGGAGAATGGAATGTCAAGGATCTCCGGAGCCCATTGATTACCAAGTTTACCTGCCCTTATCAAGGACTGCAAGCATGGAGCTGCTAATTAATGCCCCCTGGGCCCTTACCTGCCTGAATCCCTTTGGCCCTCCGCCTACCCCATCTGCTTCTCACTTTTTTTACATCTCACCTGCAAAACCAGGCCTAGTTACTAGGCAGGAAGGAGAGATAAGGGGGGAAAGAACTGGAGAACAAAAGAGACCTTAACCTATAAAAGATGTAGGGTGGCTCACTTCTTGGGACTTTAGAACATCAGTCATGACCCCCTTCTCTCTTCCAGGAGAGGTCTGTATTATTACTACTTTTAAATAAAACCTGCTTAATATGCTTGCCTTGGTGTGCTTCTCTAGTGTTCAAACTTCAGCATCAGAGGGAGCCCAACTCGTTGCCGGTAAACGGTGGTATCACAAGGACCTAGATTTGACTGGACATGCCAATGGTAATGGCCTGACTGCTGCAAGAAAGATTGGAGCTAGAGAAAGCCTGCAAGGAAGGAGCTCTCTCTCCATGGAGAGAGGCCTCTGCTGTGCCGGCCGAGCTCTCAGGGTCTGTGCGAAGGTAGTGACTGGGGCGGAGATGCGGGGAGCTGGGAGATTTAGGGGTCAGAGGAAAGGCTCTGTCATGGGCATAGGAACGAAGGTTGAGTCGTGGGCCATCTTCCCTCTGGGACTGTGTCCATGAGTCCCTCTCCTTCTTAGGAGGGCACCATGCAAAGCTGTTTGACCCTATCTTAACTGGATCACATCTGCACAGGTTTTCCAAAGAAGATACCAGGGGCTAGGACTCCAGCAAATACTTGGGGGCACACAGTTTAACCCACTGCAACATCCAGGATGGTAGTTTGCCATGGCTGTCGGTGCTGGTATTTTCCCTGGATGCCCCTTCATCCTCTGGACTATGCCATGTCCCAGCATGCTGGTTTCATATTTCAAAAACCTTGTGAAGGGCCCGGAATTGATGGAAGCGTGCTGATTGCAAAGCTCACTGTGTTCTTTACCACTGAAGACATTTTCATTTACCTTTTCCCTAAGGAATTATGGGAAAAGATCATAATTATCTTAAACACAGTCTCCCAAGATGATAGCCATAGGGTTCTATTATGAATTTCGTGTGTGTGAGAAGGGTTTTGGAAGAAGGCTTCCTTTGGTCCAAGTCCCAGCCTTCTGGAAGAATCCACATATCTAAGTCTTGACAAATTTGTGACTGGTTCGTCCATTGAAGAATAAGACATGGGCAAATGGGCTTCTGTAATGACACAGTCCCATGGCAAATATGGGGCCCTCAAGGCAGAAGGACTCTGAGTTGTGAAGTCCTGTGGTGAGCTCAAATTGTTGTGAATCCTTGTCTATTACTTTGTGTGCATGTGTCACCTTACCAAAAACAATCAGCCTGAAAAATTTCCCAATTCATTTTCCTAAATCCTTGGAAAACATTGGAGAAATTATTGTAATTTTCCTGTGTTATAAACATATGTGTTTAATATGTTTATATACTCAGAATATGGCTTTCAAGTTCAAGCATAGAATTACATGGCTTTCGTGACTTGGCCTGCCCCACTTACTGTGGTCTGTGTTGCTATCTGGGTGATACCAATGGGCTTTTGACTTTCCCACTACCAAGTGCACAGACTAGAGGGCAGCTTGCAGAGACACGTCTGCCTCCCATTCCCACTGACTGTGATGTGGCAGACTCCTCACCGTCCTGAGATCGCTACTGAAGGAGTTAAAATTTAAGTGCCCACAATTAAAGCACAGAATCTGTAGTCTAGCAAATGAACTTAGGAAAAGAAACAAAGAGGGACAGGCTTGAGGCCTGAACATACCTTAACAAGCCTAAAATAAGACTGCCAAAACATCAAAATCTAACTGGCCATGGAGGATAAACAATCTCCACAAGGCCGTGGACCATCTGGTGTCACCCACTTTCCCCCTTCTTCCCTTTTCTTTAAGGTTAACTTGACCGCCTGCTAACCAAAATAAACTGCCCTACCACATTGCTGGAATGTCAATTTGCACGTACTACTTGCTGATGTAATCAATGTAGTCATGTGCCCGCTTATGTTTGAATCAGCCAATTATGTGTACCCATGCCAAACTCCCTAACTTTTCCTATATAAACCCCTGACTTCTGAGCCTCGTGGTCAACTCCTCTATCTCCTGCGTGAGATACGTGTTGGCCCGGAGCTCCGTTATTAAAGTGCCTCGTGCTTTTGCATCAAGCCGGTCTCTCGTGCTTCCTGGAGCGCGCCATCCTGAGACTCGAGTAAGGGTCTTCCTTTTGGGGGGTCCTACACTACCAGGTGGCATTTGGGCTCCTTGGCCTTCCAAGCAAACCTCTGAGTCCTGTGAAATTCCAACATCTTGAACATCACCCCTATTTCAGCCCTAGAAACAGGCAGCTTAATCTCAGGTTCTTAAATGCCCCCGACCCTGTAACTAGACCCACAGAACTGCTCTGCTCATGGAGATTCCCCTGTCTCAGCCAGCTTGCCCTCATCCTTTGAGAGATGAACAGCTTGTTCCTATAGGAATGGATGTGTGCACTGGAAATTTTCCCTTTTCCCTCTGCCCCATGGTGCCCTTGCTCTGTGCCCAGGAGGCTGGACTTCAGGGGCTGCTTCAGGGTCTCTTGCCCTCTGGTTTTTTTCAAGCAGGAAATCAGCAGGAGCTGGGTTTCAGGTATTGTGTCTTCCACCAGGGGGTCCTCCTTGCCTCTTCTGGTATTCAGGTCTCCCTCCTTGCCCTAGACCCTGCAGCTTAGGGTGTCTTTGGTAAAGTCTCCTGGCTGTTGCCAGCCCTGTGGTGCATAACTAGACTATGCTGCTTTCTTTTAAGGTCATCCATACCTTTTGCAAGGAATCAAATATTAAAGTTCCCTTAGTTACCTCCACTTAATGTGCTGTCTTTTCTTACTGGGATACTTGTACTCTGTGTTGTCTTTGAATATGTTGCTGGAAGACACGAGCTGCTACTGTCATTTGTAAGGAATGTGGCAGGTTGATATTAAAGTAGCAGGCTGAGCAGGAAACTTCCCTTTCCATGTCAGGCGAGTTGCTTCAGCCTATCTTCATAGTAACATCACCCTCACTTGCCTTCGCCCCTCTCCTGAGCAAGAGCAAAACCAGCTATTGGTGCGATCCAGCTGGGAATGCTCATGTAGGGAGCATGATGCACACGTGTGTACATGCATGTGCACATGCGCACACACGTCTGAGCGTTATCTTACGTCCTTCCCGTACTTCCCCTCTGAATGGATTCTCTGGCCCTGGGTTGCCTTTCCTAGATGAATGATCATACTGTGCATTCAGTGGGATGGACAGCTGAGTGGCAGAAGGCCGGTGTGTGAGGCCCAGCCTCTGCCCCACCCAGAGTCTTCCTGGCTGGGGGCATACCTTTCCCACCACCCTGGTTCTGGTAGCTGCCATTACACCACAGTCACATCTGGCTTCCCTTTCTGCCTTTCCAGACAGGAGTGGGGAATATAAAGGAGTTTACAGAAGGCTATAACATAACCCTTTCATTGAACACGCCCTGGGGAATTCCTTAGCATGTATTTCTGGGTTTGGGTGGGTTTCTGTCCCAGACTTTGCCTGGATACACAAGATTCGCATTGAAGAAATTCATTAAAGGAAACCACCTGCTGCTACCAAGCCGTGGTGGGAATGATGGAGCAATGTTCCAGTTGATTGACAGGTAAGGAAGGGCCGATCATCAATTAAAATAAAAAGGAAGCACGTGAGGAGAAGAGAAAGAAGAAAAGGCCAGGAGACCTGGTTATGTGGGCAAACAAACCCTTCAGCGACTCTGTCTGCAGGCAGTCTAGAAGCATTGTCCTCAGGTGCATTCCACCCTCACATGGAAAAGAGCCACAGAGCACGGCCACGTGGAGATGGCCACTGACTCGGAGCAGAGACTTGTCTTCATTCCACACGAGCCATAAAATAGTCTTTGTTTCCCTTTGCTCTCAGATCAACTTACAGAAGGTTTGGGGAGGGACTGAATAACTCAGTCACTTTGGCTGGAAGGTTTAGGGGTAAATTCTTTCTTCACAGTCAATTTCCTTTTTTCTAAAAAATCTGTTTCTACAAAAGATATTGTCCTGATTTATTCAATAAAAATGGGGTTTAACAATAATTTAAAACAGATTATAATTGTACAATCAAATCCATAATTACTCACTCAACATGAGTTTGGTAGAGTCACATAGTGACTAAATAACCCCTTTATGGTTTAAGTCGTTGTATGTGACACATGCATTTTTTAAAGTCCTCTTTGAGCAAATCGTGACCATACCTGGTACCCGACTTCCTTTGGGCCACCCAGGATAATGGGATTTAAAGCAAATAAACGATTCATGAAAGATGAATGAAGGGGCTGGGAAACACTCCAAGTAAACAACTAACACGGAGAGATCATTTTATATGTTCTGGAACATTATATTACAGAGAAGTGTTTTCCACCCCCCACCATGTGTGTGCACACACGCTTACACTCACACACGGGTCCCTCCTTCTATAAATACAATCTTGCACATGCCTACATGAGGGAGAACCAATGAGGTTGCTCCTGTTGATCCTGCAGCAGGGCCCAAGTCTGGTTCCTCCTGTATGCTGTTCTTCTGCAGTTCCACTTGAAACTGCAGCACTCTAAACCAGTTTGGGAACTTCTAGAAAGTTCTACTCAGTTTTTCTCTATATACATGTACGACAGTCTACAGGTAGGTAGATCTAACTGTAATAGGAGGAATGTTAACTACGACAACAAACTTCAATAAAATACTGGGCTGGAGTCCTAAAAGGATTTCCAGTGGCTTCTAATTCTGAATAAAAGAAATTACAAAAAGCACTTCCTTTAAAAAAAAATTAAATGTGTTCTAATTACTTATACATGACAGGAGAATGCATGTTGGCACATTTTACACAAATGGAGCACAACTTCTCATTCCTCTGGTTGTACATGGTGCTGAGACACACCTGTAATGTATGCATACATGTATAGAGGGTAATAGTGTCTGTCTAATTCCACTGTCCTTCCCATCCCCACAGACCCTCTCCTCATTTCCCTCTATACAATCCAAAGTTTCTTCATTCTTCCTACCCACCCTCTGCCACTATGGATCAGAAACTGCTTATCAGAGAAAACATTTGGCCTTTGGTTTTGGGGGACTGGCTTATTTCACTTAGTATGATATTCTCTAGTTCTATTTGTTTACCTGCAAATGCCATAATTCCATTCTTCTTTAAGGCTGAGTAATATTCCGTTGTGTATGTGTACCACATTTTCTTTATCCATTCATCTGTTGAAGGGCACCTATGCTGGTCCCTAGCTATTGTGAATTGAGCTCCTATAAAGATTGATGTGGCTGTGTCACTGCAGGATGCTAATCTTAGGTCCTTTGGGTATAAACCAAGGAATGGGATAGCTGGGTCAAATGGTGGTTCCATTCCAAGTTTTCTGAGGAATCTCCACACTGCTTTCCAATGCAGTTGCACCAATCTGCAGTCCCACCAGCAATGTATGAGTGAACGTTTTCCCCCACATCCTCGCCAACGCTTATTGTTGCTTGTATTCTTGATAATTGCCATTCTGACTGGAGCGAGATGGAATCTTAGGGTGATTTTGATGTGCATTTCTCTAATTGCTAGAGATGATGAGAAACCACCTCCTGCCCAGCACTGGTTGCTGGGCCTCAGCCTCTTTCCAGCCCAGACACTCACCTGCTCCACCAGGCACTGCGCTATCACACTGTCCTGGCTAATCCTGTCCTCACTAGCCACAGTTCATTATCACACAACTGAAATGCAAATTGACATGTGCTGGCAGAGTAATAAAGGCACTAGATTTTGAAGATTTCAAAGAGTATAAATATTGCATTTATAATTTTTATTTTGATTATATCATCCCTTTATAATAATATATGACTAAAATAAATTTTACATGTTGCTTTCTTTCATTTTTAAATGTAACCACTAGAAAATTTAAATCCCATGTGTACCTTGCATCTATGACTACCCTTATATTAGATTTATATTATATAAATTATATTATATAAATAGTCTATTTCTATTAGACTGTGCAGCTCTACCCCACAGGTCACCAAGTCAAAAGGCCACAGAGACCAGCTGGCAACACAGATGGTCCCTCTGGGATGTCTCTGGGCACTGGTGGTACTGTGAAGGGCTAAGGCATGTGCCCATCTGAAGAGGCAGAATCCTGGGCACCACCCCATCATGTGAGGCAGGATTGTGGTCATGCTGTCTCTTGGACCTCCTAAGTTTTTACAGAGACTTTGGAAATCTGGATTGAAGTGCATGTGGGGAGTATATGTTCATATGTGCACATGAATTTCCCAAACTTCTGTTAGAAACTTCTCCACAATTTTAAAAACTAAGGTAGCACAACAACACTGTTGAGGCCAAACACAACTTGTCCCAGCCAACCCTAGCCCTAGGATGGCAGCATGTGGGACACCCCATCTCTGTCAGGGCCGGACTATTGTGGTTTCCTCCTCCCCAGCCATGAGATCTTCAGGCAGGCTGTCTTGTTTTTGTTTTGGTACCAAGGATTGAACCCAGCGGTGCTTTACCACTGAACCACATCCCCAACCCTTTCTAAAAAATATACTTTATTTAGAGAGTAGGTCTTGCTGAGTCGCTTAGGGCTTCACTAAGTTGCTGAGACTGACTTTGAACTTTGAATCCTCCTGCCTCAGCCTCCTGAGCCGCTGGGATTACAGGTGTGTGCCACCGCGCCTAACCAGATAGGCTGGCTTGTATCTTTGCATACTGGTACCCCAACTGTGACATCTATAGACACCAAATAAAAAACATAGATAAATGAATGAACTGGTTTTGGAATCTTCTTCCTTGGATGTTCTTAGACAGGAAATGTTTTCCTCTCTTTCCATGGGCTGATCCATGGTCCTGGCTTAAAGAGAGAATGAAGAACCAGCTGCTTCACCTCCCAAGACTCTTCTCATTTGAGCTCATGCTGTGGCAAAACACCCATGCCTTACAGATGAAAAGAATCACAAAGGTCCCCTTCGTGCTCGCACTGAGGGTTTAAAAACATACATTGACACTGAAATGCTAGAACATGATTTTAAAATGAGGCCTGAATTTTACCCAAGAGCCATGGATTCTGGAGGGACATCCATCCGTGCTCTTCCTTCTCAAGCTCCGCCTGCCCAGAGGAGAGGACTGCACACCTGGGGCTGGGGGAAGGGATGATCATTGTCACAGTCCAAGAGGCCAGGCTGGGGCGGGGTCAGAAGTGTGCCGGCCCTTCAGCCAGGGCTTCTTCAGGACGTCAGGTAGGGTTGGACACTCTGCTGAAAGCCAGCAGTCTGAGTCATGGGGTAGGAGCTAGAAGGGGTGGAATCATGAAACCAGACCCCACATAGTCTCCCACTCTTTAATGGACCCAACATTTCAGGAACACTGGAGGCTTATTTTCTCCAAGCAGTTTTAACCTTGCAAGTTAAACTGCCCTTTCTGAGGTCTGCTGGACCATCACTTCACAAACTGTCCCAAATCCAAGGTGGTCACCCATTGCAAAGAAGAGGATCAGACTTAGCAGTGAGGGCACACCCTGGCCACAGGGACTGGTAGGCAGTGGAAGGAAAGACAGGCAACGGGGACAGGAGGCCTCCTGAGACCCACAGGGGTGTCTCCACTTGCATGTGTGACTTTGGGACTCACTTTCTGTCCTGATGCACGTCCCCCAGAGGCTCTCGTTCATCAAGGAAGTGACCAGGCAAGCTCTGGACCATCGGAGTCATTGGAGTGCTTCTGAAGGGGCAGTGACAGAGGACTCGGCCTGACAGAGCGGGCACATGGTGCCGTCGTGACGTCCTGGGTGTACCGTCCTGTGTCTCCTCCTTCTGGCCCTGGTGATGCTGTCCACAGTTCTTTCTCTGCACTGTCCCTGGTCCCGGCGGCCCTGTGCCCTTCCCTCTGCCCTCTGGAGTCTGTGATGCGGGCTCCGTGCAGACTGCTCTCGTTGGTGTCACTCCCCGAGCATCTCCTGCAGTGGACCTCGGCTTCCCAGGGTCCAGGGACAGTCCAGCAGCTGCCCCAGTCACAAGGGGAGAAAGGGCATGAGCAATTCCAAGAACCTGACTGCACTCCCACCACAGGACCCTGCGTCCCTGGACCACTCCCCCTGCTCCCGAGCCCTGTGACAGGGGTTGGCCTCTGTCTGCAGGTGACACAGGAGCAGATGCTGCTGTGGACCTTCCTTCTCCAGCCAGCATGGCCAAGAAGTGTCACTTTGCCCCAAGCTGAGCTTGGCATCTTGCCCACATGCAGAGTTCCCCAAGTACCTCACGTGCGTGACGCCAGTGCCCTGCCTATCTAGGGGCTCAGCCTGGATGCGCCTGTCTGCAGGTGTGCTGTGCCTCCTCTCTCCTGCCGTGTGATCGGGAGCAGCTCTGGGGTCACCTCTTGTTCTCTGCATCCTCTACGGAGCTTTCTGCTCTCTTCCTCTCCCCCTTGCCTCTCAGTGGTCCCCGGGCTTACCCTCCTTCCTGCAGGATTCCTCCTTCCCCTCCATCTTGGGCTATTAAATGAGAGGACTTTGCTGAGGCCCAGAACCCACGCTCTGCCCCTGAAGCCAAACCCACTGAGGGCTCTCCTGTCCGAAGCTCACAGTTGGGACTCCTGCCCAGGAAGCGCCATGTCCTGTGCAAATTGAACCCTTAGGGCTGAGGGACATCAGAGGTCCGCTGAGACCTTGAGCTCCTCGTCCTGTGTTGCAGCTACTGACGTGGTGGGACGTGCCCCCGGGAGCCCCAGACTCCAGGCATGCACTGATGAATAGTCTGCAGATGCCTCTGGGGAGCTGCTGGCTGGCTACATGGAGGCACTCAACCCTGGCCTCTGTCTGCTGGGCACAAATCACCCTCAGATGGGCTCTGGCTCTCCTGCCTGGGGCACCAGGGCCTGGTCTCCTTGCTTCTTCCTCTTCAACCATTTGATTGGACATCTCTGTGACTGTGCCAAGCACCCTGTTGAGCCTGGAGGAAGGACATTCGCGTGGGGTAGAAAAACCCAGTTTCCCAGGCAAAGTGACAAGAGAGCCACAGGAGGTGTCGGCCCATTAGATAAAGAGACTCAGTAACCAAAGAGGCAGATGGGAACTACGTGTCCAAGTGCCGCACAGGAGGCCTGGGACCAATGACCCAGGTCTGGACACCTGGAGCAGGACACCCTGTCCTAGACACCAAAGGGAACACGGGGCTTTAAGTACTGGGGAAACCTGCAAGAGCTTCTGAGGTGGTGATTTGAAGAGAGAAACTTCAAAAGTGGAGGAGGCGAAGGGCGGAACCTGCCTCCCTAGGACGGACGGACTTACACCCTGTGCTGGGGACACCGTGCCCAGCCTCCGGAGGAGCCATGAAATGATTCTGGGTGGGAGGAAACATGATGGGTGGGGAAGCACCAACACTGCTGGGGAAGGCCACCATGTCCACAGGCCCACCCCATCCTCCCTGCACAGCATCATGAGGATGACACCTCACAACGCTGAGGTCACACAGGCCCTCTGAGGTAACACAGGCCTTTTGAGGTCATATCTCCAACAGTTGACACCCACCCTGTCCTGAGTGCTCAGGGAGGGATTCCTCCTGGCCAAGGTCACCAAGTAAAAGTCATGTCTACACTGGCTCAAGGGAAGGGACTCCTCTACACTGGGTCAGGGGCAGTGAATCTGTCTGTCCTAGCATAAGCAAGGGAATTGTCACTACCTGCTCAAGGCCCATGTGTCCCACCTATTGTGACTCCCGGCCCCTGCAGTGTCCCTATCTTCACTGCAGAGGGAGGCACAGAGATCCAGGCCTGGGAGACATGGTGACCTCTGGGCCCCTCCCTTAGCCTGAGGCTCCACCATCCTTCCATGCGCCTACATTTTGATCTTGGGAACAAAAAGCTCATGATCCAATTCATCTCAAAGCAATTTATTAGGAATCCAGTGAGAAAAATGGGGGAAATAAGGGAGGGGCAGACAGGACAGGCAGGGCAAGTGTCCCAGGCAGAAGGGTCTCTGAGGTCCTCGGCAGGTGGGGGCAGAGGAGAGTCGGGCATCCCCGGGCACCGTCTGGCTCAGCTCTCCACCTCCTGGGAGGCTGGCCATTCACGGTGTGGCCTGTTTCTCCTCCGTGGCGTCGGGGCCACTCTGGAGCTGGCCCACGGTAGGCAGCAACACAGTCCTCGGAGGCAGGCGCTGATGGTCCTCCTCACCCGCTTCCAGGCAC